>NW_028274813.1:92911136-93062651 GCF_037043125.1 Eumetopias jubatus
CCACTAGATATCTGGCGAGGAAGAGGGAACTACCAAAAAAGGGAAAGGGAGACGATATATGATCCAATTCAGTCAAATTTGGCTTAATTACCTACTATCAGGTACTGTCCCTGGTGATGGCAGCCCAGAAGGAATGGGATAATAGGAGGGAATGTCTGCTCTTCAGGGGCTTACAGTGTCTAGCAAGGAAGACAGACGAATGAGGACTTCTAAGACAGTGTTACTGTTGGTTTGACATGAGATAGGTATCTTTAGGAGTTGCTGGCCAGCCAGTCCATGCTTAGGATTTCACATGGTGGTCCTCAGCTTTACTTTTATAGAGACCTGATCTCAGCACTAGTAGGTACCTAATATCTTAAAAGTACATTGGTACATAAGCCAAAATACCAGTTTAGTAATTTACAGTGAGGAAAGCTGTGTGAATAGCCAAGTTTTAATGAGAAGATTACTTGGTGATCATGGAGAAGAATAAAGGGAAGTAATTGGGTGATGGAAATGTCAAATGACATCAGGCTTTGGTTGCCTGATGCTGCTTCTCCTTACCAGCACTGTAATTGCAATGGGAGTGAGCCAGTCACATCTGCTGGTCAGGACACCGTGCCTCCCTTGTGCTTAATGAACACGGCCAGATCTTGCTTGATGACCCCCATTTTCTTACACCTGCATGCTTACTGACTTCTTTAGTTATGTTACCACCATTCAGTAGTAAATTATTCTATCTGCTTCTTTGGGAAACCATCTCTTACCATTGTTGATAAATATCAGTTATACCCTTAAGTTTTGAAGATACTTAGGTATATAATCTGTGGTTAAAATGGAGGCATATACAAGGATAATGGCAACATAGATAAGGAACCATTAAGACCAACAATTAGCTAACAGCTAACCTGTTAGCAAGGATGAGCAACATGAATTGTCATGGACTGAATTTTCTAGGAATGTAAATTGATAGAACCACTTTGAAAATAGTTTAACATTACCTAGTAAAGTTGAGTATTACCATACCCTTTCCCCAGCCATTCCATTCCTAGGTTTCAATAACTTGAAGAAACTCTTGCGCATGTATACCAGGAAATAGGTAACAAGATTGTTTATAGCAGAAAAACAGAGGGGAAAGACTACAGGTTCAGTCAAGTGTTCATTTATACAGTGAAATACTATACAAAAATGAAAGAAGTACAGCTTTAAGCATGAACTCAAAACAATGTTGAGTGAAAAGAGCAAGTCACCAAAAGATATATGCTATGGGAGTCCATTTGTATAAAGTGCAAAAAAAGAACAAACCTAAATCTGTTAAGGACATGTACATGTAATGTAAAACTGTAGAGAAAGCAAGAGAATGGTTAATTCAAAATACAGTCCAGTAGCTACTTCACTGGGGGAAGGAGATGCAACTGGAAAGGGGAACATGTGAGTCCTTGCAATTTTCTCTTTCTGAAGCTGGACAATGCATTCGTGGGTGTTCATTTTATTATTCTATAAGCCATACTATAAACAATCTATATGTGACAGAGTTTACTCTGAGATAAAGAGCAATCTGTTGGAGGAAGCTATTTAGTCAATTCCAAGGACTGTTGTGTTCCAAACCTATAGAACCTGGGTGACACAACATTGCCTTAGCCTCTAATATCTCAGTCCTGTCATATTGTCCATTATAGTGCCTTACTGGTAGGATGACTATTGAATTTATGGCCTATACTGGAACACTTTTGAGAGTGAAGGAAGAGGATGCTCAAAATAATTAGTATTTTTTTAGAAATATTTATTGACTAAGAGATTGGCTTTATTATATACTGTAAATCTCAAAAATAAGTTCTATCCAACCACATTAAAAACTTTTTTATAATGACTGCCTAAGCATTAAAAAACAGCATATGCTAAATAATTACTCTTGGTATGTGTTCATATACTTTTATCAATTTCTTACCCTAATCTGTCTCAAATACCATGTCATTGGCATTTTTATGAAAGGACTGTTTTTTCCAAATATTCCTAATTTTTATTTTCCCCCCTAAAATTGCCTGCTACTTTCTTTAAAATTGCATTTGATGGTTAATATATTTGAAAGTGTTTATACCTTCTATTGAATCTTCTCTGCAGAGTGTATTATTTTTTATTTTTTTTTAAAGGTTTTATTTATTTGAGAGAGAGAGCATGAGAGGGAGGACGGTGAGAGGGAGAAGCAGACTCCTTGCTGAGCAGGGAGCCCTATGCGGGACTCGATCCTGGGACGTCAGGATCATGACCTGAGCCGAAGGCAGTTGCTTAACCAACTGAGCCACCAGGCGCCCCAGAGTGTATTATTTTTAATTGAGAAAATATACTCTGAAGGTACTTCGTAAGCTTAAGTATCTTAAAAGTTGGAAGTATCAAGTGGAGATTTACCAAACTTCTAAGACAACAATGATAGTAATTTGTTCCAAAAAAAACCCCAAAACCCTGTGGGGCGCCTGGGTGGCTCAGTCGTTAAGCATCTGCCTTCAGCTCAGATCATGATCCCAGGGTCCTGGGATCGAGCCCCGCATTGGGCTCCCTTCTCCGCGGGAAGCCTGCTTCTCCTTCTCCCACTCCCCCTGCTTGTGTTCCCTCTCTCAATGTGTCTCTCTCTGTCAAATAAATAACTAATATCTTTAAAAAACAAAACAAAACAAAAAAAACCCTGAAAAAATCCAGGGTAATTGCTAAACCAGGTGAGATGCCAAGTAGAGCAGATGGAAGCCAGACCTGTCTCAGGCAGTTACACAAAATGCCTGCAGTTTAACATCTGCATCAGTACAGTTCTGTTAATTTGTTTGTTATTGGACCCAGGTGGCTGCTAGTCAGGTCAGGAGCTGACAGACCCTTGTGGTGAACCTTCCTTTATTCTTAGGAGATGAAAACACGTAAAAGGATCCATAAACTGTTACTGGTTTGAGGAGGAAAATATATTTGTCTAAATACTAAGTTGGAAAAACTTGGGAGAAAGGAGTAGTAAAGATAATCTATCCAGACTTTGAAATACTGGGTGTTTTGCAGCCAAGAAAAATTGAGCCAAATCACTAAGTCTAAGGATTATTTCTTGTTCCCATTAGGAACATTTCATGAAACATATGATCCACGTTTACGGCTAGAACTTACAGAAATACTTTATTTTTACTTCACACGTTTTGTGGGATTTATTCGAACTATCTTTTCCTTTGGAACAGTTCTGCTGGACCTGGGAAGAGGCTGCTTGTTGAGCTTTCCTTCATTTAGGAAAGATTCACACGGTGAAGAAAGGGCAAAGGTCTTTTCCTATAATGAGACCCTTGTGACCACCCTTGCCAATCAGTGGGTGACATATCCCAGCGTGGTTTGGAGTATTTTATGGAAACATTTTCAAAACGCTGCATTTTTTTCCTTTAAAAATACCTTTCCAAAAAATTTTTTGATGTACCTTTTCAAAACCAATTTTTTTTTTCCAGTGGCAACTGGCCACTCCTCACTGGGGGAGTATATTAATATCCACCCTTATTGAATCAGAAAATAATGTTCTACACAATTTACAGTAAAACAAATGTGTCTTAAACATAACGTGCTTAAGCGAAGTACTCTGGGAGCAATAATTTGAAAGTCACTGATGGGAAAAATTTTATTGAGTTGAGTTCTTTCCTCCTAAAACTCAGTTATCAGAAATTCTAAATTCTACCAAATGGCTATTTTATAGATTGAATTTTATATTCTCTCCTCCCCCTATTTTTCCCCGTTGATTTTGTTTTTCATCAACAAAAAATAAAAGGTAAGGACATTGATCCATAGACAAGGGTAGTGTGTGATAGATGGCCAAAGAATATATGACAGCTGGAAATTACATTTCTTTTTTTTTTTTTTAAGATTTTATTTATTTATTTGACAGAGAGAGACACAGCGGGAGAGGGAACACAAGCAGGGGGAGTGGGAGAGGCAGAAGCAGGCTTCCCGCAGAGAAGGGAGCCCAATGCAGGGCTTGATCCCAGGACCCTGGGATCATGATCTGAGCCAGATGCTTAATGACTGAGCCACCCAGGCGCCCCATGGAAATTACATTTCACTCAACCTAATAATAGATCTAAGTAGGTGGAGATGACTTAATATTTGAAATGTGTGTTTGTTCTCTCTATAGCTTTAAAAAAAAAGTAGAAATCACTCCTGACTATACTGCATAGCAAAAATTAAGTGACTTCCTATACTGCAAATCATGGCACTACCATTCCGGAAGGACTTAGAAAAGTACAAGGACCTAGATGAAGATGAGCTCCTTGGGAATCTATCAGAAACAGAACTGAAACAACTGGAAACTGTTCTGGATGACCTTGACCCTGAGGTAGGTGGTAATGAAATAACTTTTCAAACCCTTTGAAATGAAGTAACTTCCTTTGAGCAGTTATCTTTCCCATGACTTTTCTCTGGCACTCCCTGCCCCTGCCATTCTCTCTTTATCCAAATGAACTTTTTGCCTCTTCTCAGTTCCCCCACTTCTGCCCCCATGGCTCCACTGACATGCCTGTTCTGAACTGTTTTCACCACACCCTTATTCTCAAATTTCTGAAGTATATCCTGTAAGAAATTTTTTCTCGGGCGCCTGGGTGGCTCAGTCAGTTAAGCGTATGCCTTCAGCTCAGGTCATGATCCCAGGGTCCTGGCACTGAGTTCCGCATCAGGTTCCCTGCCCAGCAGAGAGTCTGCTTCTCCCTCCCCCTGCTCTTGTGCTCTCGCTTGCTCGCTCTCTCTCTCTCTCTCCCTCTCAAATAAATAAAATTTAAAAAAAAATTTTTTTCTCTCTGGGCAGGGAGGAGCGTTTTTGGTATAATGAAGCTCTTTGATGTATGCCAACCTCTGTGTCTCTTCAGAGCTTCTGTACTATGATGGCCCTGTGTAGAGTGTCTCTAGAAGGTTCTTTGTGACCTTAAATCTAATTGTTACCTTTCTTAAACATGTTGACCAAATTGAGTAAGTTTCTAGTCATTAGTAGACTAGATCTAAGTACTCAGCAATACTGCAATCCATGTGGAGCAGACCTGAATATATGTATAAATGTTTTAATTTGCAGAGTGGGTGTTATTTGTCTTATAAATTACACAAGGCTAAGGTAGAGCCCCTTGACACGTGAATTGTTATTCCCTGGTAGGTGGGGGGGGGAGGGGGTTAGTCACTGAAGGGAGAGAGCCCAAAGGTTATGGCTACTTAACCTGAAGGTAAGGGTTATTTGCTAGGCTTCTTTTTACTATGTGTTTCTTTATGTTGAGACATTGATTTTTAGTGCTTTTTAAGAATTGAGGTAGAGTTTGTTTTATAAAATTGTTCTTGTTACTACAACACATTTATTTCTTGCTGGAATGTGTTTGAATTTTTATTGAGAATTATACTCCTTTTCTCAGCATTACTTCAGCACTTCAATAATGTGTCTATACCATAGATCAAAACCCTTAACTGTAATTGTTATCACAAGGAAAAGTTTGCGGTGCTCCTGAGTCTGGGGGATAACTCAGGATAACAGTACTGATCATGTCACAGCAATATCTTCTACAGGCAGTTCACCCCATTAGACCTGTTTGAATCAAGTGGTTGTAGAACTGCAGGAACGGAAGAGCTCATCTATCCCAGAGTTTCTTAACCTTGACACTTGACATTTGTGGCTGGATAGTTCTTTGTTATGGGGGTTATCCTGTGTGTTTAAGTTATTTAGTAGCATCCTGATCTCACTCACTATGTGCCAGTAGCACACCCCCCTGTTTAAAAATGGACGTGGGATTTTGTTTTAATTAGCGGTGGTAAGATTACAGACCTGGAGAAAGAGTTTAATACTTATGGTCCCCAAGAGCAGGAAGCACACAGGGCCCCCTGGGAAAGCACCTGGGTTGGTCAGGAAGCAGAAGAAGCAAGGAGCAAGTGTGGCCCAGAACCTTTCTTGTGGCTTATGAGGGAAGGAAGGGTTGGCAAGTTTGAGCAAGTTTAGGGTTAGATAATTTGAGTAATTTCAGTGGGCTTTGGGCCATAGGAGTAGTCTCCAGTTGTCCAGTTACCTGGTTCTGGGTGATTTAGGGTGTGTGTGTGGGGGGTGGAATATTGGCTTGGTGTGAGAGAGATAAAGGAAGTGGTTGGGGTTTGAGCTCTGGATTGGTTGGAAAGCACATTGTTGGGTGGGGGTAGGGAGAATTATTTGCTATCCCAGGAATTAGCCAGCCCCCTGGAGAGGTAGTTCTTTCTAACATTAGCAAGGCCCCCAGATGGCAAAGCATCATGAAATACAAAAAATAAAAAACATGATTAATACTTCCTCTCCTTAGTTCTGACAACAAAAAATGTTTCCAGACATTGCCAGTTGTCCCCTATGGGAGCACCTCGTTTGAGAAACATTGAGCTAACACTTGCCCTCTGTTTTACAGATAGAAAACAAAAGTTAGGTGACTTGCCTCAATTACTACAATTAGGGAAAGAACTGAGACCGGATTCCTCACTGCCTTATTGCTCCCTGGCAAAGACTAATGGTCTTTCTGTTCCCAACTGCAGTGATGCCCCTATTAACGCATGCCCTATGCTATACGTGTAAAAGCTGATGGTTTCTATTTTTCTCGTTTGCAAAACCATGGCCTCCTTCTTGTATGGGGAGGCTTGAGTTCTAACTTCTGGATATATTTTGCCAGCTCCCCAACCTCAGATACTGTTAGTTGAGACTAAAAGAACAGTGATGTTTATTGACAGCATGCCACTTGTTGGGTAAAATTTCGGGGAAGAGTGCCAGTGAAAGATGAGGTGAGAAAAGAGAGCAAGGGTAGTAGCAGCTACTTCAGGCAGAGAAACAACTCTGTAACTTACAAAGTCTCAGAAGATAAGAGCAGATGGTTGTATATAGTTCCTTGTTATATTTTGGAGGGCTATTTTACTTTCCTTATGCTGCATTCAGTATATTTACTTGCCAACTTACTACTTTTCTCAGAACACCCATCTCTAAAGACAGCCAGCCAGCCAGCCTAGGCAAAAGCTGTTTTCATTTCCAAGGCTTGGAATATATCATTACAACAAAATTCTGTGAAGGAGAAACATACACTTTTTAGTGGCAATCATTTTAATGAGATTTTACCTTTTTCTTAAGTAATTATGATCTATTAACTTGACTAAAGTATACTTCTGATAAAGCGTGGTTGATGGGTTTATAGCCTCCAAAGCCAGTTTCCTCTCATTTATTTTGTGTTCAGAAACTATTTAAGGAGCCAGGATTCCAGCTGACATATCACTTAAAACTTACATGTTTCGGGGTGCCTGAGTGGCTCAGTTGGTTAAGTGTCTGCCTTCGGCTCAGGTCATGATCCCAGAGTCCTGGGATTGAGCCCCACATCGGGCTCCCTGCTCAGCGGGGAGCCTGCTTCTCCCTCTCCCACTCCCCCTGCTTGTGTTCCCTCTCTCGCTGTCTCTTTCTGTGTCAAATAAATAAATAAAATCTTAAAAAAAAAAAAAAAACTTACATGTTTCACATGGGCTTGAGCATGCACGGGAATAGTGCAACTCCATCACTACCACCATGTAAGAGCAGTATGCATAATTGTTGGTGATGGAAAGTAACTTTTATTAATTTGCCTTAATGAGCATTTTTCTTTAAAAGTATTTTCAGGGGTGCCTGGGTGGCTCGGTTGAGCACCTGCCTTTGGCTCGGGTCATGATCTTGGGGTCCTGGGATCGAGCCCTGCATCAGGCTTCCTGTTCAGTGGGGAGTCTGCTTCTCCCTCTCCCTCTGCCCCTCCCCCTGTTTGTGCTCTCTTTCTTTCTCTCAAATAAAATCTTTAAAAAAATAAAAGTATTCTCAAATCTTTATTCAACAAATATTTGGAGAGCAACCAATAGATTCTGGTGCTATGCGGGGCTTAGGAATAAAAGAGGAAGCAAAACAAATGTGGTTTTTGCCCTCATGATGCAGGCTGGTAGGAGTGGGAAGAGGTAGGCATTAATCAAATAATCATGCCATATTAATATAAAAGCATATAATGGGAGGTCAGGAAAAGCTTCCCTTGGGGGAATGGAGTTGCAGTCTTAAAAATGAGTAGTAAGGGGCACGTAGGTGGTTCAATTGGTTAAGCATCTGCCTTTGGCTCAGGTCATGATCCCGTGGTCCTGGGACTGAGCTTTGCGTCAGGCACCCTGCTCAGCGGGGAGTCTGCTTGTCCCTCTCCTCTTACCTTCCTGCTGGTGCTCTTGCTCTCTCAAATGAATAAATAAAAAATCTTTTTAAAAAATGGTGGACAGAGCATTCTAGAGAAGGCTTCTGGTAGAAAGAAGGTATGACAAGCACAGGGAGGAACAAGGGCTAGTGTGGCTAGAATGGGGAAGGTATATGAGGTGAGGCTAGAGTAACAGATCATGGAGTGGGAGGGAGGGATGAGGAGTATCAGCTGATCTAGGGAGACCAGTTGAAAGCTCAGGTAATATTCCATGCCAGCCTGATCATAGCTTGGACCAAAGTAATGGGTGTTAGAGATAGAGGGAAGTAAACAGATGAATGAGTTTTTTAGGAAGTAAAAATGGGTAGAACTTGATGGTTCATTGGGAGTGGATTTTTCATGTGTAGCTCTCTATTTCAAAGTTGGTAGGTAGAAATCTTGTTTCTTTATTATGTTCCCATACACAATTTTGTGTTATAAAAACATTTTTAGTGCAGGGAGAGAGGGAACACAAGCAGGGGGAGTGGAGGAGGGAGAAGCAGGCTTCCTGCGGAGCAGGGAGCCCAACGACTTGGGGCTTGATCCCAGGACCCTGGGATCATGACCTGAGCCACCCAGGCGCCCCATGAAGTGCTATATTTTCTAGTTATAAAATGTACATTCCCTATTATTATCTATATAAGATCTCCCTTTATAATGAAAATTGTAGCATCCATGAGAATCAGCATTATTGCCAACTTTGGGATGTGTTGCAAAAGACTGGCCCTTTTGTGTGACTTCTCAGGCTGCCTTCCATTTCCAAAGCAAAGGAATATCTAGGAATAATGAGACAAAGCAGTATCACCACTTTGCCTTTCAGTGAGCAAAAAGATGGAGCTCATGTGTTCTAGTCACTGCTTGTTATTCCTGGACTTAGTAAAAATTCAGCAAATTCTCTTGTAAGAGAAAACAAATCCATTGCCTTCCCTCCTTCCCCACTCTCAGTCCCTCAAGGCACTCAGAAAGACTGTACCCACAGGGAAACCCAGGGATATAGCTCTTGCTATGAGTACCCCGGCAGGCCTTGGTGCATGAGTAGCAGTGACAGTGGTTGCCGCAAATACATCCTAGTACTGATGTATGCATAAATGCATAAAGAAGTTGAACCTTTCACAGTGTGTTTAGACACAAACAAGTGAACATTAATGCCCTGATACCTTACTGTACAGCATACATGTTTTTGTATGAAAAAGTCTTTACCCCGAAATAGAAATCATTATGAAGGAATACAATGTATATATCATTTAAAATTCTTTTGTAGTAGGATTATTTTCTTTATATGCATATATGCTGAGCAGTTATTAATCATTAAGAAACGTTTTATTACCACCCAGGACATTTAAAAAGTAAAGGGTGTTTCCTTCTAGTAGAATACTTTCTGAAGAAAATGTGTATGTGCTTATTTTAATAATGTGATTGAATTCTACCCAATAAAGAAAAACTGTGTGTGGAACACTTTTGCATTGCTGCCCTAAAATCCTCTAATGAAGTGTTTAATGTCTGTATCACATTCTGGTCTATAATTTTTCTTAAGTCTGTGGAAGCATATAGTGTTGGCATTCTTGCGATCATAATGGCTGATTCATTCTCTTTGGCAGAATGCCCTTCTGCCTGCAGGGTTCCGGCAGAAGAACCAGACGTCAAAGTCCGCCACAGGGCCATTTGATAGAGAGCACCTCCTTTCATACCTGGAGAAGGAGGCACTGGAGCATAAGGACAGGGAAGACTATGTGCCCTACACTGGAGAAAAGAAAGGTAAACACAGAACTTTGAAGTCATTATTTGCTAGCACTTGATTTTTCTTTTTATAGGTAGGGTAGGTCTGGAGAAAAAGTATTTTTAGAGATGCATCATTAGTAGCCTTAAAGATGGAACACTGTTGACTTAAAAGCTTGTTAGGTAATTTGGCACTTCATTTGCATTTTTCATCTTCTTGGCCAATAAGTTCCTTTTTAATGATTTGTAAGTGAGGTTTTATAATACAGTGATTTTATGTAACACTCTAGTTCTCTACTGTAACAAATTTTAAAGTGTGTTGAGGTAAAATTTTAAATTCACTAGTATATTTCGGAATGCAAATGTTGACAAAGCACTGCTGTGTTCTAACTCCTCTTTAAGGAGAAATGCCATAACACAATTCAGGCCAAATTTTTAAAGACCCTTTTTAAAGGATATCATACAGGGACACCTGGGTGGCTCAAGATGGTTAGGTGTCTGCCTTCTGCTCAGGTCATGATCTCAGGGTCCTGGGATCAAGCCCTGCATTGGGCTCCCTGCTCAGCGGGAAGCCTGCTTCTCCCTCTCCCTCTGCTGCTCCCCCTGCTTATACTCTCTGACTCTCTCTGTCGAATAAATAAATAAAATCTTTTAAAAAAAAAATAAAGGATATCCTACAGCCTTCCTTAGTAATTCATAGCTATAATCGTCAATGCTTCATAACCATTATTTTCCAGAAAGTTTTCTAGTCCAGGTCCCTCCCACTGCAGAGTGGGACCTCAGGTAAATTGAGTGGAGACTGTGTACAGCTATATATCTTAAAGTTCTCTATATAACCAACGTGAAGTAGGTTAAGTTTCTCAGCTTTCAGTCCAGGTCGGCCTGAGAAGCCACAGTGTACTTGCGCTCTTGCTGAGGGTGTAGAACCCTGGGGGATGGTGGCATCAGTTGCAAGATCTGAAGATGAGCTCTTCCAGGCACTTAGTAATCCAGACAGGAAGAACGGTGAGAGCATAGTGCTTTCTCCGAGTTAGGCTTTAGCTTTTTACTTAGGAAGGAAACCCTTCTCAAGAATTTGGCCATGGCTCCATCACGTGGCTACCCCTTAGTGGCAAGGGACGCTGGAAAATTCATTTTAGCATTCTAGTCTCTGTAATAGCAGAAGGCTAGCAGATGACTTTTGAGTAGGTAATTCATGAGGTCTACATTAAGCCTTTTAAAAAATTATCTGTCATCCCCAACTCCTCTGCTCTTTCACTAGACCTCACATTCCCCTTATCGCTAGTTCAGCATCACTACCGTAGTTACTTGTATTAGAGTTCCCTAGAGAAACAGAAACAGAACCAAAAGGCGTGTGTGTTGAGGAGCGGGTGAGATTTATTGTAAGGAATTGGCTCATGTGATTATGGAGGCTTATTAAGTCCAAAATCTGTAGGTTGGGCCAGCAGGCTGGAGAACTAGAGAGGAGTTGCAGTTCAAGTCCAAAGGCAGTCTGCCAGCAGAATTCCTTCTTACTCAGAGGAGATCAGTCTTTGTTCTGTTAAGGCCTTCAGCTGTTTGGATGAGGCCCACCACATATTGCTTTACTCAGAGTCCACTGATTTAAATGTCAGTCTCATCTAAAAAACACCTTCCCAGAAACACCCAGAATAATATTTGACCAATTATCTGGGCACGATGCCCAGCCAGATTGGCTCATAAAGTTAACCATGATACTACTGTTCAAGATGGGAATGTCTTATCCCTCAGATGTTTAGGGCCAGAAGAAGGATTGAAAACCAGTGCATAGTTCTGACATGTGGGGAATCACATAGTTGAGCAAAAGCATCAGTTCCTTTGTGTTTCTTATAGAAACAACTACTGGTTATGTTTTCATCTGAACAGCCATACCTGTGTTGTTACACAGTGTTTATAGCTTCAGTCCTATTTATAGAGGAAAACATAATTTTATGAGAATAAATATTGATCACCTTTAACTATTGTGTGTGTTTCAAGTAAACTCAAGAGGTATTATTAGGAAGAAGAATGGAGGTAGAAGCAGAGGGAGAGGTGTCAGAAAAAGAGATGGCAGAAAAAAATGTGGAGTTTGAGTACAAGAAGAGAAAATAAGAGATGTGAAAGAGCCGAGATTGTCCTGAGCTGACCCACGGAGCTTCCCAGTATGCTCGTTTCATAATCTCCAGTTGCCTAGGGAAAGATCTTGGTGGATTAGAGGAAGTAGGAAAGAAGGTAGAGAAGAACTGTGGAAAACAAGCAAATATCAGAGGGGAGAAATTATAGGGGCAAGGAATATGAGGGACAAGGAAAAAAAACACTCTCTTCAATTGGAGTGTAATAACTTTTGTTTCCTTTTATAACTTTTTTAAATTTTATCTTATTTCTTAGACTTTGGATGGGTATGAAATAAATATTTGAGTTAAGCAGGTAATTTTGCATTCATAATCAGTGGGGGTTTTTTTTTTTGAAGATTTTATTTTTGAGAGAGAGAGCGTGCGCCTGTGCGCACTCCTGTGTGTGCTCGCACATGTGGGGGAGAGGGAGGATTTCAAGCAGAGTCCCCACTCGCTCAGAATCCGAGGCAGGGCTTGATTTCACGACCCTGAGATCATGACCTGAGCCAAAATCAAGAGTCAGACACCTAACCAGCTGAGCCACCCAGGCGCCCCTTAGTGGTTTTCTTTTTATAGTACATTCAGTATTTCGGGGGCACCTGGGTGGCTCATTCTGTTAAACGTCTGACTTCGGCTCGTGTCATGATCTCAGGGTCCTGGGGTTGAGTCCTGTGTTGTTGGGCTCTGTGTGCAGCAGGGGGCCTGCTTGTCCCTCTGTCCTTACCTCCGCTCATGCTTGCTCGCTCTCTCTCTCTCTCTCTGTTTCTGATAAATAAAATCTTAAAAAAAATACATTCAGTATTTTTACCATTTCTTCTAGCTATGTATGTTTGTTAAATACTATTTATCGGCAACTATGATGTAGTGACTAAGACTATGGCATTTTTAAAAATAATGAACTTTTTATGGAAGCATAACATGCTTATAGAAAATGCACAAATCAGAAGGATACAGCTCAGTGGACTGCATAGTGAGTACAGCCATGTAGTCACTACCGGCTTCTTCCTACTCACTTTTCCCTTCTCAGAGGTAACCACCATCCTAACTTCTAATACAGTAAATTAGTTCTGCCTATTTTGAAATTTCTGTAAAAGGAATCGTACAGTCTGAGTATCTTTTGCCTGCTATCAGCCGTACATCTGATGGAAGCAAATACTACCTCCCTAGATGGGGTGGGTCAAGCCATAAAAGCCACGTTACAGTGCCTGAGACCCAAAGAGGCACAAATTCATCTTCAACAGTTGGGAAACTGTGGTTGTAGAGCTCTACTTTGAAATAGAGCTAAAAGCCAGCTCTCGTCTTCTCAAATCCATCCTAGGCTCTCAGCCTTAAATCAGTTAGCTTTGTTTATCCTTTGTCACTAATAAGCCTTCCTTTCTTTGGGTTTCATCCTCAAGATCTTGATCACATTCTGGAAGATCCTGAGAATAATTCACCCACAGTTTATTAGCATACCTCCCAGTTGAGCTAACTGTGAATCCCCTCCTTAGCTCTGAAAATCCCAAAGCTTGTTTTTTTTCTTAAATGCCACTCCTATGACTTTTTTACCCTGAACACCTGCATTGAGCCCCAAATTTCTTAACTTATTACATAGGAGATAGATTTTCAGATTGAGGATGCCTTCTAGGCAGTAGAGGGTTCTAGTTCTTTGTGAAAAAAAAAAAAAGTTTGCAAACCTGTTAAGAAACAAAAGTATCTACTTTTTTGGTATGCTTGGACTAGTTAGAACATATAAAATGTGCCATTAGTTTCTAAACTTTTTTTTGTCACACTAGGATGACGTGTTGCAGAGTTGAGTACCACTGACAGCATTAGCTTTCTGTGCCAGGGCATGTTATAGCAGTGTCACTTAACTCCAGGTTGTATGCCAAAATCACATGGTGATCTCACATTGTAAATTATTGTCAAAGATTGAACAGATAACTACTCAATTTTTTGTGTTTTCTTTTTTAAGTAGGCTACACACCCAGCACAGAGCCCAACGTGGGGCTTGAACTCATGACTCTGAGATCAAGACCTGAGCTGACATCAAGAGTCGGACACTTAACCGACTGAGCCACCCAGGTGTCCCATCAATCTTTTTTTAAGCCAGAAATTGGGAACCACTAAAACAATTATCCAGTCATTGAAGTTGACTACTTTCTCACATTCTGAGACTAATTAAATGATTAATTATACTTGTTGTTCACTTAAAGACACACCCTCTTTGTGGAGCTAAAATTACACAGGATTGGTATGACAGAAGGGAATCCACATAAAACTGAAAATTGGGACATTTTGGGATTTTTCTCTTTTGACCATGAACAAGAACTATATACTCATGCCAAATTTTGTCTTCCTAGATCATCTCAAAATGTTTTAAAAAGACATAACAGACTAAAAAGGACGCTTGAGAGTTGTTATATATAGATGAACTAGTAATTTCATTTTGTGATTTGTGAAATGATTATGATTGTATATTTTACAGAATTGAAAGTGTATGTCAACATCTGAGAAGGAAGAATTAATCCTAATTAAGTGAAATTCAAGGCATTATGTCTTAGGTCCATTTGGGGAACATTTTGTCCAACACTAGTAAATGTTCTGCTTTTAATACTGTAGTTTTATTAACAGCAAAAAGAAGGTATTAGGCAGCTGGTAAGGCACAGCTGATAAAAGATGTATTAAAGATTGTTTTTAAGTGCATCATTTACAGTAGAATTCACAGGATATATCTGTTAAGTTCATCAAAATCTAATAAGCTCATGCTAGGTATGATATGGTATCAAGAATCTTGGCAAGTGTTAAAAAGGTCTTTATTAGGAGTGTACTATTTTCCAAATGTTGAGAAACTAAGTGTGTAAGAAAATTAAAACAGTGTAATTCCAATATATATATCCCCGTTACTTGAAAATAAAATATTAAAATGGGAGCTTTTTACCTCTTTTTCCTTGAAATTCTACAAAATAACGTAACTGCAGTAGAGACCAAGACAAAGGTGAAGGAGAGCATTCATCCAGTTCTTTCTCCCTCTTGAGAATGGTGACATGCCGAGTGCTGACTGTATAGCTGATGATTATTTCCCTATCATATTTTTACACATCTTGAATATTCTGTCTCCAGGATAGATAAGGCATAGATCCTTGCCATGAATTTGACACTTGGAGAAATAATTTGCCCTAGTCTTTAATATTTCTTACTGACTCTCATTTTGCTTTTCTTTGCCAGGAGTCTTCCTCTGCATTTCTAATACCACCCTTCGCCCTTAACCTAGCCTAAGTGTTTCCCTAGAGTGTCCCTTATTTCACACATGGACCAGAGCCATCCATCCTGCATGCACCTGGTACACTATACTCAGGTGCACCAGAGAGTTCTTTTGAGCCACTGACTCACCCACATGGGGCTCCTCCCTTCCTTACCAAGCCTCCTCCTCTTCCTGTTGGCCCTCAGGGGAGAGTCATCTGTGCTTTTTTTTTTTTTTTTTTTTCCCTTCCCCTCCCTGAGAAAGGATTGCTCTTGGGTTTCTTTCCCACAAATCCCATAGGCCCTGCCTTACCCTACTTATTACTAAAGGTGAATTTAACCAGATTGTTTTAAATTAAAAACTTCTCATACACTCTCCAAGTTAATTATTCACAATTACATTAGCTTTCCAGAAAACTTATTGTAGTCACTCTTCTATTAAAAGAAGCTTCCCTTACCTTGCTGAGTACATGATTTCTTTGGAGAAAAGGCAGGCCTCATCCCTTAGTAAACCAGAAGGGTCATGATTATAACCTGCCTAAATCAACAGGATTATGTAACTGCCAGTGGGCAGTTGGTTTCCACTAAATTCAAGATGCAGATGGGCTCTTACTTTTGTATTCATGTCTTATGAGTCTAAATGTCTCTTTTTTGTTTTGTTTTACAAGTTTGGTTTTAAGATAGATTTGAATTCACAACAGGTCTTACACACAATGATTTCAATCCATCGGGCACTCTGGAACACAATGTGGAGGCTTAACAAGTATGTGATGACTTCTTAATAGTCCAAGGGGATAAAGACCTTTTTCAAATATGGAAAGAAATTGGTCTTTCTGCAGTATTAACCCCTAAAAGCTATTCTCCTTTATAGACAACGATATTGTCAGTTTCAGACACTTTTACTTTATAAAGAACTCCCAGAGGAAGAAATTTCTGGAGGTTTTCCCAGATATACACAGCTACATTTTGTTGTGCTTACAGCTTACTGCAAACTATGGCACATCCAGATCCAGATTCTTATGATCAAGGGGCTTCATAATTACCTCCTGTTTTCAATTCCAGTTCAGGTCCTGACTCTTCTTTTGAAGCTTCTTCCACAGGCCCCTTCTGAGTTTACTCTCCATATACTCTTTGAGGTCAGTCAAATTCTTAACCATTCCTGTAACAGGATCAATCTCTCCATGCACCGTCACCACAACTTTATAATTGTGCCCATGGCCATTTAGATTGTTGCATTTCCCAAACAGTTTCAAGTTTTCTTCATTACTCAGAGATTTGCTGTGGAGTCGGTGGGTCGCGCTGAAGGAGACGAGGCAGGACACTCGCACCCGGGGGTGACTGTCGTCACGCTCATCTCCTCGCCTCCTGGCTTAGCTGGCAGTGGGAGTCTAAATGTCTCTTATATGGACCTCTAAAAAGTGGTTTTCTCTGGCACCGAAGCTGGTATTTGAAATGGGCTGCTTAAGTTAGTAATGCAGGTGCTGGTGTCTCCTTTTGAGACTCGTCACTGCGTCTTTTGAACAATTCACTTATTACTCCTTTGGGGTACGGAGTTAGCCAGATGAATCGTTCATCACTCACTTTAAGACCTCGTTTTATGAGAAACTTTCCCTGGATAACCATATCCAGTGAATGAGTATTCCTTTCCCGCCAACATTTTTGTATGTAATTTACATAGTGTCGAATACTAGTGTTAATTGTTCTAGAATCATATACTATGAGGCTCTGTTAGTAGTTTCTGTTTGTTTAGGATTGGTAAGTCCTCTTGATGAATTGACCATTTGTTGTTATAAAGTGATCTTCTTTACCCCTGATAAAATATTCTTCACTCTGAAATCTGCACTAATATTAATACAGCCAATCGTTTCCTTAGCGCTAGGATGGTATGTCTTTTCTCTTGTCCCATCAGTTCTTTGTTCTCTTTTCACTCCTTTTTTTTTTTTCTCATATCTTCCATGTCTCTACTTAACTTTTTGGACCCATGGAATATAATTATAACTTAATATCCTTACCTGCTAATTTTACATCTGCCATTGCTCAGTTATGATGGATTATTTTTTCTTCCTTATGGATCGAATTTTCCTGCTGCTTACCATACTGATCATTCTTTTTTTTTTTTTAATTCAGACATGAATTTTAACTTATTGGGTGCTGGATATTTTGGTATCCCTGTAAATATTCTTGAGTTTCATCCTGGGACATGATTAAGTTACTTGGAAACAGTTTGATTTTTAGGGTCTTGTTTTTAAGATTTGCTTAGTGGGACCGGAGCAGTTGTTCGTTCTAGAGCTAATTTTTTTCTCCACTACTGGAGCAAGACCCTTCTGAGTACCCTCCACCTGTGATTTATGAGGTTTTACAGTCTGTCTGCTGGGAACAGGTCTTCGTCCCAGCCCTGCATGAGCACAGGCACTATTATCTGGCATCTTCCCAGGTGTGTTTTCCTTGGCCCCACGTAGTTCTTCACACATGCAGTCTGCAGAGGATGGAAAGGCAGCCCTCTGCAGATCTCCAGATCTCCATCTCTGCAACTCTTTCCTCTCTGGTATTCTGTCTTGCAGATGTCAGCTGCTTTGGTCTTTCTGTCAGCTCTGTCTCCTCAGTTCAGAACAGTCCCCAGGCCCTGCCTGGGTTCCTGCTCCCTTGTGCTGCAGCTGGACACTTTCTCTAGGCAGGAAGCTGAGCGGTCAGAGGGCTCACTTTGTTTCTCATCTCTCAGGGATCACTGTCCTTAGTTGCCTGATGATTATTAGTGTCTTGAAAACTTCTTTTATATATTTTGTCCATTTTGGGGTTTCAGGCATGTGGGTAAATCCTGTCTTTATTATTTCACTTTGGCCAGAAGTCTCCAGAATCCTCTCTCCCTGAAGTTAAGATTTCTTATTTTCCTTACAGTGTTTTTTCTAGCTCATTATCTAGTATATACAAACTCACTAAGCATTTGTTGAATAAATGAGCATTTATTGGTGATCATACTGCAGTATTAAGCAGCTATCGTGTCACTGGGTGAAAACAAAAATGCCTTTCCAAGATCCCTTCATTCTTTAGTTTGGTTGATTGGAGGTTGGTGTGCATCTGGTCAAAAGGCATATCCCAAAGCCCCTTGCAGATTAAAGTGGCCTCATTGCCTTGTTTCTGTTCTGGAACAGGTAGCTTATAAACCAACAAACAGCAAAATTAGCTAGGGCCTTTCACCTCTCTAGAAATGAAATAAATAAGAGCCATCTCTGTTTCTTGTTATTACACCCCTTTTTTATGCTCAGCAAGGATGGAAGCTATGACTAAGATAACTCTTTAACATTTGTGGTAGCTATAACTTGATATCATAGCAAAAGAGATGAGGACTAGTGAAGAAAGGGTCTGGCAATAAAATTGTTAACATGGTTAACAGTATCTCTTACTGATTTTGTGACAATAACAAGGGTCTTGGCAAGATTTTCCTTTTTTTTTTCCCTCCTCTTGGCACAAACAGTTTGGCTCAGTGCCATGCATTTAAATTGCTATTATATGAATTCTTATCTTGGTTTCTTTTATTTCCTTAACTGTCATTGGTAGTTGCGTAAACATTACTGAATTATTTTAACATTCTTAGCAACCAAGAGCCATAGCCCTGTTTTTGTTTGTTTTGTTCCATTTGGGGGGTGAGGGAATGTCCTATCATACTTGTCTGATTTTTTTTCCTGATCCTAGTCATTGTTTATTTTCTTATTTTGCTTCAATATAAAGAATTGTAATTTCAGTTTTTAAAAAATTCCAGTTTGGGACTTTGCTGTGTTAAACAAGGAAATTAGTCATTTAGATTGAATGCTGGTCTACTGAAGGACAAAAACGAACAGTTATTTCCTCAGACGTTATGTTATTTCAAATAAATCTGTATATTAAAAGTTATAAGTCAGGGCTTTTTGACCATATTTCAAGGAGAGGGAAAGTAAAATTACATTAGACCAGGATAACTCATCCTAGTCTTTTCAGAACTCTAATCATAGAGATTAGTGGTTATCAATTTGAGTAGGTAATTATCAGAATCATCTAGGGAGCTTTTTCAAAAATAATCCATGCCTAGCCTATTTTCATTCCCTGAGTGTAAGAACTACTGATAAAGATAGTTGGGACTATATGGTTTTCAGTCTTCTTGATTTGTTAGTGTGTTTTGGAAAACTCCATCTCTGTCTCTGTCACACACACATAATGCAAGAAATTCCAGGGGAAATAAGAATAAAGAATTAATGCATATCTGTTATGTTTATTATATACCAATTCCTTTATATATGTTAAATCATTTTAAGAGAATGAGATGGAGATTTCTTTAAAGAAATAATCCATGTTTTGAAAAAACACCAAAGAATCAAAATGATTATAATAAAGTAGAATACTAATAAGCTTAATAGTTTTATGTAAAAGCAGTATCAGATCTGTTGTGCATTTTCTTACTGTCTGCAAAAACACCACCATACAAAATAGCTCTACATCTAACAAAAGCCTAACATTTCACTCCTCCTGCAAGATATTGAGAACCAAGCTGACCATTATAAAGATCTATTATATTTTGTCAATGTCTCATAGTCATTAAAATTTTTAGCTTAAATCTAACTGATAAAAGACTGAATTAGGACACATGTTTAGAAAGGCATTTTCTGTTATATGGAATCAATCCACCGGTTTGCTAATGATGTATTTCTCAGAAAATAGCTGATTTTGGTTAAGAAGCACAAACCTGCTCTCTTACTCAATATGTCTCAGAAAATTATCTTTTTTCTTTACATTTTAGGGGTGAATATAAATTTACTTGGGAAGACAGAAAGCCTGTATTTAACATATCAGCCCCTTAGTGGTTTTTTGAAAATCTTTATTAAGATGCAATCCACAGGGGCGCCTGGGTGGCTCAGTCGTTAAGCATCTGCCTTGGGCTCAGGTCATGATCCCGGGGTCCTGGGATCAAGCCCCGTGTCGGGCTCCCTGCTCCGCGGGAAGCCTGCTTCTCCCTCTCCACTCCCCCTGCTTGTGTCCCCTCTCTCGCTGTGTCTCTCTCTGTCAAATAAATAAATAAAATCTTTAAAAAAAAAAAAAAGATGCAATCCACATCATGAAATCACCTGCCTGGAGTATACAATTTAATGGTTTTTAGTATACTTGCAGAGTTGTGCAACTGTCACCACAGTCTTCAGGTTAGAACATTTTCATCACCCAAAAAGAAATCATATACCTACCCATTAGCAGTCAATCGCCATTCCTCACTCTATTCCCAGCCCTAAGAAACAACTAATATACTTTCTCTCTCTCTAAATTTGCCTATCTGGACATTTTGTAGAAATAGAATCATACAATATATATTTATGATGGGCTTCTTTCACTTAGCAGAATATTTTGGGATTTCATCCCTGTTGTAACATGTATCAATGCTTCATTTCTTTTTATGGCTGAATCATGTGTCATTGGATATACCACATTTTATCCTTTCATCAGTTGATGGACATTTGGATTGTTTCACTTTTTAGCTATTATGAATAATGCTGCTGTGAATATTTGTGTACAAGTTGTGTAGACACAAGTTTTCATTTCTCTTAGGTGTATGCCTAGGAGTGGAATTACTGGGTCATATGGTAACTATGTTTCACAGTTTGAAGAACTGCCAAACTGTTTTCCAAAGCGGCTGCACCATTTTATATTCCCACCAGCAATATATTAGGGTTCCAGTTTCTCCACATCCTTGTCAACACTTGTCTGTCCTTTTGATTATAGTCATCCTAGTAGGTGTGAAATGATAATGTGTTGTGGTTTTGATTTGCGTTTCCCCAATGACTATGATAGCATTTTTTTCACGTGTTATTAGACATCTGTGTATCTTCTTTGGAGAAATGTCTCTTCAAATCTTTTGCCCATTTTTAAACTAGGCTTTTAAAAATTACTTTGCTAGGTCCCTCGAGGCAAGGGAAACAAAAGCAAAAATAAACTCTTGGGACACATCAAAATAAAAAGCTTCTGCACAACAAAGGAAACAATCAACAAAACTGAAAGGCAGCCTACTGAACAGAAGATATTTGCAAATGACATATCTGATGAAGGGTTAGTATCCAAAATATATAAAGAACTCAAACATCTCCGTACCCCAAAACCAAACAATCAGTTAAAAAATGGGCAGAAGACATGAACAGACATTTCTCCAGAGAAGACATTCAGATGGCCAACAGACACATGAAAACATGGTCATCAGCACTTCATCATCAGGGAAGTGCAAGTCAAAACTACAATGAAATATCACTCATACCTATCAGCATGGCTAAAATCAAAAACAGAAGAAACAACAGGTGTTGGGAGAGAATGTGGAGAAAAAGAACCCTCTTGCACTGTTGGTGGGAATGCAAACTGGTGCAACCACAGTGGAAAACAATATGGAGGTTCCTCAAAAAGTTAAAAATAGAGGGGCGCCTGGGTGGCTCAGTTGGTTAAGCGTCTGCCTTTAGCTCAGATCATGATCCCAGGGTGCTGGGATCGAGCCCCACGTTGGGCTTCCTTCTCAGCAGGGACCCTGCTTCTTCCTTTCCCCTGCTTGTACTCTCTCAAATAAATAAAATCTTAAAAAAAAAAAAAGTTAAAAATAGAACTACCCTACAATCCAGCAATCACACAAGACTACAAAAACACTAATTCAAAGGGATACATGCACCCTTATGTTTATAGCAGCACTATTTACAATAGCCCAAGTGTTCATCAATAGTTGAATGGATAAAGATGACACACACACACACACACACACACACACACACACACACACACACACGAATGTTACTTAGCCATAAAAAAGAATGATATCTTGTCATTTGCAATGATTTGGATGGAGCTAGAGAGTATAATGCTAAGTGAAATAAGTCAGACAAAGACAAATACCATATGATTTCACTCATATATGGAATTTAACAAACAGAACAATTGAGCAAAGAGGAAAAAAACAGACAAACCAAAAAACAGACTCTTAACTATAGGGAACAAACTAATGGTTACCAGAAGGGAGGTGGGTAGGGGAATGGGTGAAATAGGTGATGGGGATTAAGTAGTACACCTGCTATGATGAGCACTGAGTGATTAAAATAAAACCTTAAAAAAATTCCTGATGTTTTACATCAGTCAATTGATTTAATATTGATGAGCTTTCTTTATGTATTCTGGATACAAGTTCCTTATCAGGTATATGATTTGAAAAAATTTTTTTACTATTCTGTAGATTTTCTCTTCACTTTCTTCATGGCATCATTTGCCCCACAAAAGTTATAAATTTTGGTGTAGTTCAATTTCTCTTTTTTTTTTTCTTTTTGTCATTTGTGTTTGTGGTATATCTAAAAACCTTTTCCTAACTCAGGGTCATGGAGATGTACAACTTTTTCTAAGAGTGTTATAGTTTTAGCTCTTAAATCTAGGTCTACAATCCATTTTGAGTTAATATTTCTGTATGGTATGGGGTAGGGGGTTGACTTCATTCTTTTGTAGGTAGCTGTCCAGTTCCCCCAGCACCATTTGTTGAAAAGACAATTCTTTCTCCATTGAATTTTCTTGGTACCCTTGTCCTTATGCAGCATAACACTGTCTTGATTACAGTAGCTTTGTATTAAGTTTTGAAATTGGGAAGTGTAAGTCCAATACTGTTCTTCTTTTTCAAGATTATTTGGCTGTCCTGGGTCTCTTGAATTTCCATGAATTTTAACATTACCTTGTTACTTTCTGCAAAAAAGTCAGCTGAGATTTTGAAAGGGATTGTTTAAGTCTATAAATTAATTTTGGGGGGTCTCCTTGGGTTTTGTACTCATAATATTAAACTTCATTTTTACCTAGTTTATCCTCTCATAAAATTAAGTTTCCTTACTGTTTTCTATAAATAGATTTTGTATATATGCATTAAAAGACCATTGTTACAGTGTTAGTGTTAAACTAACCATGAAGAAATATAATTACTTTTCATATTGTTAAAATAATTGTATAGGCTAAGTACCTCTACAACAAAAATGTCTATATACAGAGAATTTATTATAAAGAGGAGCGCCAGGTGAGGTACCAAACTGTCTCAGAGCTGTATAAATTAACAGTAAAATTCTGTATCACAGGAATATTTCCATAAGCCCTTTGAAATTTTGTTGTTTTGCTTTGTTGTTTTTTTATGATGAGATTCATTCTGTTTTTGTAAGTATTAGCAAAAGTTTATGTATGGTAAAAATTAGATATGAATAATGCCTCAATGGAATGTAGATGAGGATAACAAAAATAAACATTTTAGATTTTTATGATGCTTTAGATTCCATTGGTCCCTAGTACAAGACATGGGCAGCTATTTGATAGCTTGTGTAGTTTAGTAAGTGAATACCGTAACCTAGTGGTTCTCAACCTTGACTGCTATGCGTTAGAATCCCTAGGGAGCTTTTAAAAATCCAGATGTCTCATATAGCACACCAGATCAATTAAATCAGAATCCCTGGGACTTGGACATCAGAATTTTTTAAAGTTCCCCAGGTGAATCCATTGTGCAGCCAATCTTCAGAACCCCTGCATTAGACTGTTGAAAATGCAGGTGAGACTGAGCTGAGGAAAATGTAATTATCCTGAAATGACAATTAAAGGCATGAATTCTATGCCACTTTAATTATACTGTTAACCCAGGTGCCTGGGTGGCTCAGTTGTTGGGCATCTGCCTTCAGCCCGGGTCATGATCTCAGGGTCCTGGGATTGAGCCCCACATTGGGCTCCCTGCTCAGCGGGGAGCCTGCTCTTCTCCCTCTATCCCCCTGTTTGTGCTCTATCAAATAAATAAATAAAACTTAAAAAAAAATCATACTGTCAACCACTAAGAAAAGTACTATGGAGTTATCAGGATGTAATGATTTGGATTTGCCTTTGTGAACCAATAATAAAAGATTATCTAATGATCATCAGAACTCCAAAATTTGGTACTAAGAAGATCAGTTATGGATACCATCATATACATAGGTATTTGTTTGAGGGGAAAAGTCCACTGCTACAAAAGTTAAGTTTGAAAGCT
The DNA here is from genome assembly GCF_037043125.1 of Eumetopias jubatus. Lineage (NCBI taxonomy): Eukaryota > Metazoa > Chordata > Mammalia > Carnivora > Otariidae > Eumetopias > Eumetopias jubatus. The sequence continues at coordinate 92,935,397 of NW_028274813.1, forward strand.
ACCAGTTTATTGGAAGAAGCACTGGATTAAGAGTTTGGGAGCCTGTGTTCTAGTGTTCACTCTGCTCTGTAACTTTGAACCAGGGTATTTAAGTTATACTTTATAAAATGATGTAGTTGAACTGGAGGTGATCACCCAACTAATTATTCAACAAATTGGCTTGCCTGCTGTGCACTAGACAACGATGTAGCGATAAATGGAGAACATAAACCATGTCTTTGTAAAGCTCACAAAAGACAGACAAATATGTAGAATCTGTGTAGCTGTAGCAGAATGTTCAGGGAATCAAGGGAGCACAGAGCTGTACTGTGTCCAGTTCAGTACCGAACACACACTATAGCTTCCTGTTCAGTATCAGTTCATAAATTGCTTCATCCTTACTGGCAGAACCTATCTCTGAAATAGAATGACAATGCTGCCCTTGCAGCTGGACCTATGACCAGTGCAGGTCAGAGAAGCCTGAGGAGAAATCTGGACAGTTTTCCTTATAACAGATTTCCTTATAAAAATTATGCCCCTCCTTCCTGCCCTGACCTTGTTGCATGAGGACTTGATACTTAGTGTTGCAAAGGTCATCTTGAGACTGATGGCCTGAGAACAAAGGCCTTTATGCTGATTGTAGCCAAAGAGAAGAATGGAAGGACCCTGGATCCTTGATGTCAACACTGAGAGCTGCTGAACCAACCCTGCAACCACCTACATGTGGACCTAACTGAGATTATAAAAATACTTACTGTTTGAACTCTTGATGCTTTAAAAGTGGTCTATGGATCAGTATCTGCATCATCTCAGAGATTAGTTAGAAGCAGAATCTCAGATCCCATGTCAGACCTACTGATCAGAATTTGTACTTTAGTAAGATCACCAGGTGAGTGAGGTGCACATTAAAGCCTGAGAAGCACCAGTTTAAACCACTTTTAATTGAGCATTCTATTACATGCAGTTAAAAACATCCTTACTAATACAGATACGTTGTGGATTGGCCAAATACCATTTGTTAAATAATACGAAAGTTGCAAGAGACTATTGTTCTTCCGTACTAACCCAAACAAGCAGTATAAGTGCATTATTATAATTTTTAAAAACCTATCAGAGAGCTTGAGGACACAAACCTAAATGACTCTAGAAAGTGACAAGCCTTCCGTTAGATCAGTGAGCCACCTCTCTTTTTACTGATTGAAATATAGGGAGAAGACCACCATAGAAAGGAGTCAGGAGAAATCAGCCTAACTTTAACAAACTTTTAGTGGTTATGTATGGACTGGATGATAGGTGAGAAATCCAGAGAAGCCCTACAGCAGTGCTGTCCACTAGAACTTTCTGCCATAATGGAAATGTTCAATGTCTATGCTAAACAGTGTGGTAGCTACGTGCTAGCCAAATGTCGCTATCAAGTACTTGAAATGTGCCTAGTATGACTGAGGAACTGATTTTCTGATTTTAATTTAAATTTAAATAATCACATGTGGCTAGTGGCTACCATATTGGGCAGTGCAGCCTTAGAGATGGTAAGACTGCACTACCCCCAATTCTTTTCTTCAGCTCTTCATTTAGTGCTAACGATACTAGAAGAAAAAGGGCAGTGAAGCAGAGCTGAGAGAAAATTCCTGAGGCATAGGTTTTCAGCTGGAAGAGACTGAAGGAGAGGCAGGAGGGCTGGGAGAAATCCTTTCCAGGCGAACCCCAACTTCACAGAGTGTAGAGAAGATGAGAGGGTCTGAGAGATCTGCCAAAGCCCAAAAATCAGGGGGTGGGACTGGAAAAGCCATCCAGAAAGCTGACAGCCTGGGCTACATATTAGTAGAAATCCCTCACAGTTCACAGTTCAAAAAAAGGGAGCACAGGAGATCTCCAGAACCTCATGAGGATTATAATCCGAGGCCTTACTGAAGAGAAAGTCCTGATCTTATATTCAAAGTGTTTGAAGCCAGTGAGGAACTGACTCAAACTGAAGTTGTGACAAAGCCCAGATTTAACTCAACTGTAGAGCATACTTGATTCAGCCCTGACTAGAGGGCATGCTTCTAAGAAGAAATATCATTTCCTTCAGTCTCTGCTGTACTTTTATACAAAAACGCCTAGCATGCAAAGATCTTAAGACACATATTCCCCATACTCAAGAAGATGACAGTCAATATAAGCCTTAGACATGACCCAGATATTGGTGTTATCAGCTAGGGACTTCAAAATAACTATGACAAAAATGCCAAAGAATCTAGCAGACAAGGTACACAGCATGCGTAAACAAATGAGGAATTTCAGCAGAGATGTGGAAACTAATTTTTTAATAAGAACCAAATGGAAATGTTCACCATAAAAAACATATAATAGGGGGGATGGGTTACCTGGTGATGGGTATTAAAGAGGGCACGTTCTGCATGGAGCACTGGGTGTTATGCACAATGAATCATGGAATACTACATCAAAAACTAATGATGTAACATATGGTGATTACCATAACATAATAAAAAAAAGAAAAAAATATATCAGAAATTAAGATCCTTTAGACGGCTTAGCAGAAAATAGCTGAACAGTTTTGGCCAGATTGCTAGAAGCAGTCTGTATTGTGGAAGGATTCCTTTTGGTTACACTGATTGATATGTACCTTGAATAAGACGTACACAACACTTGCTATACTAATTATAAACCCACAGACATTCTTTTGATAGAGCACTGCATAGATTCATCAGGCCAAATATTCTTGCATATTTCCCTGGTAGTTTCCTAATAGAAGAAAAAATAATTGGCACTTCTGTGAATCTATGCATAGACCTTTCTAGATCATATTTAGTAAGACTTTTCACTTGGGAGAGAAATCAGGGGCATTCTTGGTAACCTAGTCCCCACCATGTGTGAGTATGTCTTGTTTGATCAGCTTGTGCTGCAGTTATATCATTATCATTTTCCATTCCCTTCATGTTTTCAATCTTGCATTGAACATATGGTAATAAAATACTGATTTTCACATAAAGATTTTAGTTTTCTAAAAACCTGTTTTTTAACAGCCAGCCTTATTAGCGTCCATCAAGGCTTAAAACAGTGACCTGAAGTTTCAGAATACCCGTTAGGACATACAGGAATTTCTTTGCAATTAGATCTTGAATTTCTGGAATCATAAACTTAGATTGTTGCTTCTGCTAACAGTTTGTTTCTTAAGAGTAAGAAAGTGGATTCTGTTGTTTTTTTTAATCTCTAAAGTTTTACAGATTTCTAAAATTTATTCCTACATTCATTTTTTAATTCAGTATTTGTTGAGTAACTCATAATTACTCCAAAAAGAGCCTATTTTTATTTTCACAAATAGGACAATTTCTCAGTTAATTTTTTTTTCTTGATTCCAACTTGTACAGCCACAATATTGCCCTGGAAACTTGAAATACATATTGAAGATGAAACAACATTATTGTAGGTGTTTATCTTGACTTTTTCCTTCAGCTTCAGTTGTATATACTTCTCATAATTTTTGTTAAAAAGAGTAAAATGGTAATGAGTTAATTCATAGTAGTAGTATTGGAATTAACAAACTGCTTTATTTTACAGGGAAAATATTTATCCCTAAACAGAAGCCTATGCAGACTTTCACAGAAGAAAAAGTATCTCTTGATCCAGAATTAGAAGAAGCTTTGACAAGTGCTTCTGATACAGAATTGTGTGACCTTGCAGGTATCTCCTAAAACAAATGGGTGAATGAATGTGGAGGGGAGGGGAAGGGAATGCCAGCACATACATCATACAGATGCTTCCTTTGCCTAGCAAAGTGCTATTGAATCAGTAGACCACATATTTGGTTTTGTTTTTTACACTATAAATCTGATATAAAGGATTTTATTTTTTAAAATGCTCTCAGTGGTGAAATTTTTATGTTAATGGAATGTATTGTATTATTTGACTTCTTTTCCCATGTTACCATATTTGAAAGTCTTTTTAAAAATCTTTTACTAGTTGGTGCACAGCTAGAAGCTGTCCCATCTAAGCATCGAAAAAGAGTTTCCAGGGTCTATTGCTGTCCCATTTTATCAGAAGTCCCTAAGATGAGGGGCACCTGGCTGGCTCAGTCAGAAGAACATGCAACTCTTGATACTGGGGTCGTGAGTTTGAGCCCCACCTTGGGTGTCGAGATTACTAAAAATAAATAAAATAAACTTTGGGGAAGAAAAGGAAGACCCCCTCCCCCAAGTTGAGTAACTGGAAAGCAGATGAAATAGTTCTGAGCTATTCTCACCCCTTTCCCTACTTTCTGACATATATCTAGAACACTCTAAACCTCCTTGTTATTTTCATAGTTGCTGGTTTCTTATCTGGCCAGTATCTCCCCAACCTTCCTCTGCGTGCACCCATTTACCTAGGTAGAAAAATATGACACATGGGGATATCTTCGCACCAAGGAACCCCAAAAGCTAACATGTTTGAATGATGGTTCTTTGGGAAGGACCCAGGAAAGGGACAATCAACGTGTGGTGCTACAGCCAGAGCAGATGCCTCATTCCTTGGGATGCTGATGACTGTTGAATTTGTAGATGGTGCTTTCATCAGAGTGGAATGGACCAGGGGCATATTGTAGCTTCTGCCACATGTGTGCAAAAGAGCATCAAAACCGAAACCCCAATTTCTCTCTCCTGTCGTTTTTGAGGGATGCTACTTTAATCTTAAAGATGAGAATTCAGCTATATTTTTGGTATTCTACTCTTAGCTAAAATATGAATGTAAATGAACATGAGGTTAACAAATGTAGAAATAATGGTGAAGTTGAAAATCTGCCTTATATCGCACTGTTCCTAGAACCCTTTGTGAGGATGAACAACAAAAATAGATCATTGCAGTATTCTCTCTTAGCCACCAGATGGAGCCAAGTATAGATTTACATTTAGGGTTAGGCTGGCTTTAGTTGTGTGTCTGAATTCAAAAATGTGGGGAAATCTAAATCCCAAATAAGGGGGGAAGTAATAGGGGTATTAATGAGAAAGATTGTAGGAGACACTGTCTCTTTTTTGGCTGCAAAATCGATATTTAATTCAGTAGGAAAATGTTCAGAAAATGTTAAAATCAGAAAATTTTGGTTGTAAAATCAATTCTTTGTGTTTGAAACTGATGGAAATAAAAATAACTTTCTTTTTCTATATTTATAGCTATTCTTGGGATGCACAACTTGATAACGAATGTCCAGTTATGTGATATAGTGGGAAGTAGTAATGGTGTCGACCAAGAACATTTTTCAAGTAAGTACTTGTAATCCATTGTGAATTTCAATCCTTTGTTAAATGTATTTTGTTTTCTCCATGTATGAACTTCGGTATATACATACCAAATCCTTTGTATATGTACTTGAAACCTGAGATTCCAATTAGATAGTATTGGTGTAGAAAACCATTGAAAATAGAATATTAAATATTTTATTTTATTTTTAAAGATTTTACTTACTCATTTGAGAGAGCATAAGCAGGGGGAGAGGGAGAAGCAGACTCCCCACTGAGCTGGGAGTCTGATGTGGGGCTCGATCCTAGGACCTGGAGATCATGACCTGAGCCAAAGGCAGATGCTTAACTATCTGAGCCACCCAGGCACCCCTAAATATTTTGTTCTGAATGTGTCAGCAAACGTAATTGGAACCACTCTCACCTCACCAAATAATACTAATGGTAAACACTATAAAAAACTAATCAAACTTGGCTTTTGTTGACATTTTCGTTTCTTTTTTTCTTTTTTTCAAGATTTTATTTATTTGACAGAGACACAGCAAGAGAGGGAACACAAGCAGGGGGAGTGGAGAGGGAGAAGCAGGCTCCCCTCTGAGCAGGGAGCCCGATGCGGGGCTCGATCCCAGGATCCTGAGATCATGACCTGAGCTGAAGGCAGACGCTTAACGACTGAGCCACCCAGGCATCCGACTTTTTATTTTCAATGTTACTGATTTTCAAGAAATCTAAAAAAATGCTGACAAACTATGTTATAAAATCACATTCAGGAGAAACCACAGAACCACTCAACCCCTAAACCTTTTAATCTGATACTGATATTAAATAGCCTAAGGCAAGGCTTTTTAAAAAAATTCATTTAGGGGCGCCTGGGTGGCTCAGTTGGTTAAGCGACTGCCTTCAGCTCGGGTCATGATCCCAGGGTCCTGGGATCGAGCCCCGCATCAGGCTCCCTGCTAGGCAGGGAGTCTGCTTCTCCCTCTCCCTCTGCCGCTCCCACTGCTTGTGCTCTCCTACTCTCTCTCTGTCAAATAAATAAATAGAATCTTAAAAAAAATAAAAAAATTCATTTATAGGATGTTTTAAAAGGACCAAAGTAATACATACTTTTGTAACACATTTGAACAATACCTAAGTAAATGAGGTAAGAAGTAAAAGTGTCTCTGTTCATAGCCATCGTGCCATCTGCTCCCCCCACCCCCAACCTGTTAACAATTTGGTGTATATCCTTCTAGACTCATATTGTGTTCATACAAACTTATGTATATACATATGTACATGCATGTTATATACATACATACATATTAACATAGCCTTGTTTTTTACAAAAATGAGATCATACTGCGGCTATTTCTGGTAACTTAATTTTTCAATAATTATATTACTTTTGACCCTTAACACGGGTTTGAAATGTGTGAAATGTGATCTTATGCATGGATTCTTTTTGATAATTACAGTATAGTACTGTAAATGTATTTTCCTTATGATTTTCTTATGATTTTTATTGAAGTGTAGTTGACATATAGTGTTATATTAGTTTCAGGTGTACAGCATATCAGTTGAACAATTTAGTGCATTATTCAGTGCTTACCACAGTAAATGTAATCATCTGTCATCATACAATATTATTATGTTATTATTATATTATTTACTGTATTCCCTATGCTCTACTTTTCATCTCTGTGACTTGTTTTATAACTGAAAGTTTGTGCCTCTTAATCCCCTTTATTTTGCCTATCTCCACACCGCTTTGCCCTCTGCCAACCGCTACTTTGTTTTCTATATTTAAGAGCCTGGTTGGTTGGTTGGTTTGTTCTGTTTTTTAGATTCCACATAAAAGTGAAATCATACGGTATTTGTCTTTAGTTGATTTCTTTCACTTAGCATAATGTCCTCTAGGTACATCCATGTTGTTACAAATGGAAAGCTCTCATTCTTTTTTATGGCTGAATAATATTCCATTGTATGTATATACCATGTTTTCTTTATCCATTCATCTATGGATGGACACTTAGGTTTCTTCCATATCTTGGCTATTGTAAATAATGCTGCCATTAACATAGGGGTGCATGTATCCCTTTGAATTAGTGCTTTTGTATTCTTTGGGTAAATACCCAGTAGTGCGATTGCTAGATCATGTGGTAGTTCTATTTTTAAGTTTTTGAGGAACCCCTATACTGTTTTCCATTGTGGCTGCACCAGTTTGCATTCCCACCAACAGTGCAAAAGGAGGGTTCCTTTTTCTCCACATCCTCTTTAACACTTGTTATTTCTTGTGGTTTTGATTTTAGCCATTCTGACAGGTGTGAGGTGATATTTTATTGTAGTTTTAATTTGCATTTCCCTGATGATGAGTGCTGATAAGCATGTTTTCATGTTATTTAACTTCCATGTATTTGTGGTCTTTCCAGATTTTTTTCTTGTGGTTGACTCCTAGTTTCATAGCATTGTGGTCAGAAAAGATGCATGGTATGACTTCGATCTTTTTGGACTTGTTGAGGCTTGTTTTGTGGCCTAATATGGGATCTATTCTGGAGAATGTTCTGTCTGCACTTGAAAAGAATGTGTATTCTGCTGTTTTAGGATGGAATGTTCCAAATATGTCTGTTAAGTCTATCCGATCCAGTGTGTCATTCAAATCCATTGTGTCCTTGATGATTTTCTGTTTAGATGATCTGTCCATTGATGTAAGTGGGGTGTAAAAGTCCCCTACTATAATTGTACTGTTATTGATTAGTTCATGTTTATTAATGACTTTTGTGTATATGGGGGCATAAATATTTACACTTGTCATATCTTCATGTTGGGCTGTTCCCTTTATCATGATGTAGTGTCCTTCTTTGTCTCTTGTGAAGTCTTTGTTTTAAAAGTCTATTTTATCCAATATAAGTACTGATACTCCAACTTTCTTTTGACATCCATTTGCATGATAAGTGTTTCTCCATCCTCTCACTTTCAATCTACTGTTGTCTTTAAGTCTAAAATGTGCCTCTTCTAGGTAGTGTATAGATGGGTCTTGCTTTTTTATCCATTCTGTAACTGTCTATTGATTGGAACGTTCTATTTACATTCAAAGTAATTATTTGATTGGAACAGTCTGTTTACATTCAAAGTAATTATTGGATAGATACGTATTATTGCCATTTTATTACTTGTTTTGTGGTTCTTTCTGAAGATTTTCTCTGATCATTTCTTGTCTTTCACTGTTTGCTGGTTTTCTTTAGTGATATATTTGGGTTTTTCTCTTTATTCTTTGCATATCTGTTAGGGGTTTTTGATTTGTGGTTATTAGGTATATAACATCTGCATATAGTCTATGTTAAGTTGATGGTTGTTTAAGTTTAAACCCATTCTTTACTCCTCTCCTCCCCACATTTTAGGCATATGATGTCATATTTTACATCCTTTTATTTAGTGTGTTCCTTGACTGATTTTTTTTTTTTACACAGAAATACTCATTTTTACTGCTTTTGTGTTTCGTACTTTCATACTATCATTTTTGGTCTTTCCTTTCCACTCAGAGTCTCCTTTAATATTTCTTGCCAGGCAAGTTTAATATTAATGAACTTTAGTTTTTGTTTGGGAAATTCTTTCTCTCTCCTATTCTGGGTGATAGTCTTTCTGGGATAGAGTATTCTTGGCTGCAGGTTTTTCCCATTAGGCACTTTGAATATATCATGCCACTCTCCTCTGGCTTGAAAAGTTTCTGCTGAAAAATCCCAATAGCCTTATGGGGTTTCCTTTGTAGTGTAACTGTCTTTTGTCTTGCTGCTTTTAATATTTTTTTCTTTATCACTATATTACTAATTACTATATATCACAATATATTTTAATTATAATATGTCTTGGGGTGGACCTTCTTTGGTGATTTTGTTGGGGGCTCTCTCTGCCTCCTGGATCTGGATTTCTGTTTCCTTCCCCAGATTAGGGAAGTTTTTAGCTATAATTTCTTCAAATAAATTCTCTGCCCCCTTTTCCTCTCTTCTACTTCTGGGAACCCTATAATATGAAGGTTATGTTTGATGGAGTCACTGAGTTCCCTGTTTTTGTTTTGCGTAATTCTTTTTTCTCTCTTTTGTTCAGCTTGATTACTTTCTATTGCTCTGTCTTCTAGGTCATTAATTCATTCCTCTGCTTCTTCCATCTTGCTGTTCATTCCATCAAGCATGTTTCTCATTTTGTTTTTTGAGCTCTTTATCTGTGTTGTTATTCCTTATCTCTATGGCAGTGGTCTCACTGATGTCCTCTACTCTTTTCTCAAGTCCAGTGAGTATCCTTATGATCATTGCTTTAATTTTTCCATCAGGCATGTTACTTATATCTGTTTTGCTTAGATCTCCCGCTGTGGCCTTGTTTTGTTCTTTCATTTGGGACAAATTCCTTTGTCTTCTCGTTTGGTCTAAGTCTGTGCCTATTCCTCTGTGTTAGGAAAGTCAGCTGCATTTCCTGTTCTTGAGGGTAATGGCTTTATGAAGAGGTCCTGTTAGTGCCGTGCCGTATAGTGTCCCTGTTCCCCAGGGCTTGGTGCTTCTAGGATTGTCTTCGGTGTGTGCTGCGTGCGACCTGCTGTTCTGCGCCAGCCGCTTTATCCTTCAGGCCAGTCGTCTGCAGAGATTCTCTTTGCCTGTTGTGGGCAGCATTTGGTGCCTGCCTGAATGTGGCACATTTTAGCTAGATGTGCTCTGATCTGCTTGTGAAATGATACCTGTCACCACTACCACTGGAACTGAGGCCTCACAAAACACCCGTGTTGGGAGACTTGGTATTGGCAGGGATTTGGGCTGGTCTTCTGGGGAAGGGGTTCTGCTGTGCTGGGATTGAGGCAAGTATGACAGGGAAGGGTGGACCTGCCAGAGCATGGAGGGCAGGGCTTGGTGTAAGCAAGTTAGGTAGTGAGTGTTGACCCTGTACTTACACTGAGAGGCCGAGGAGGGAAATTGCACCTACCAGTTCCTTTGTTCCTTGAGAGGTTTCTCTGTGAATGCTGCTGCTTTGGGTCACACTCCGAGATGAGGAGCTAACCTCCCCACTATGTGCCCCAGGCACTCCTCAGATTGCTGTTTCCATGCTGTATGTCCACAGACTCTTTGCTTGCTTGCTCTCTAAGAGCAGCCCCAAAGTCTGCTGAGGTCTCCCACAGCCAAGTACGCTGACCTTTAAAACTCTGGGCTTTAAGCCCCGCTGGTTGCAAGAACTCATGAAATTCAGGGCCCTCGTACTTTCTAGGCCAGTTGCTATGGGGAGTCATTTTTCCCATGTGCTCCCCTGTGTGCTAGTCTGTCTTTCACCCTTCTTTGCAACTGCGGCTCCCTCCCCACTGCAGCAGCCATGATCTGTTTCTCTCCCAAACCAGGTCTCTACACTTCCTACCTTTTTTGACGTGGTCTCTTCTCTGGCTTTAGTTGTGGACTTTGTTCTGCCAGTCTTCAGGTCAATTTCTGAGGTATTTAGGATGATTTGATAGTTATCTAGTTGTATCTGTGGGACAAAATGAACTTAGGGTCCTCCTGCTCTACCACCATCTTCCCCTTGTGGTATCCTCTTACTTATTTCTCTGTCTCGTCTGTTTGTGTAAACTATTATTTTCTAGTGGCTTATTCAGATTCAGGTACAGTTTTTTTTGTTTAGGGGGGGCTTGGAAGGCAAGAATGCTTCCGAGGTGGTGATTGAATCACATTAGGAAGCCTATCAAGTCTAGTCATTGCTCTTTGGGGAATGTGCCAAAATTCATCAGTATGTTCAAATGTTAGCAGCCTGATCCATCATTTAAAGTCTCCCATGAGCCTTTCTTAATGGTTTCAGCATCCCATTTACTGGATCCATTACTTCATTTAGAAGCAGTGCTCTTTAAATGCACATACTCTGTGGAGTGAGGAAAGAAATCTTTTGGTTTTATAAAATTTAAAACTGAGATAGAACTCGTTCAATTTTCTTTGTAGTGAGGAAGCTCTTCTCCAGCCCCCTTGATTTACAATCTTGAAGAACATTACCTTGCTGAACTTAGGTGAGAGGGAGCCCACTCTGTCCCTTTAGCAGAGCTCTGGTAGGAAGCTTATCCTTGTATTGAACCAAATTCTGCCCCCATGCAATCTATACCTATTCTTTCAGAACAACTTGAAATATCTCTCTTCTTCTACAGGATAAATCTGAAAACAATGAACATACTTTCTTTTAATAAATACATCCAGGCTAAATATATCCCAATCTTTCCACGTTCCTCAGGAAAATAATTTTCGGGCTGTTGTCTAAATTGATCTCCTCAGGATACTATGTGTGCATGTGTGTGATAAATTTGAAAAGAACAAGGTACTCTTAGAGGGAATTTATTCAGTATACTTTGACTTTTTTTTTTTTTTTTTAATTTTACTTATTTGAGAGAGAGACCATGGGAGGGAGAGCAAGAGCAGAGGGAGAGGGAGAAGCAGATTCCCCGCTGAGCAGGGACCCCGATGCTGGACTTGATCGCAGGACCCTGGGATCATGACCTGAGCTGAAGACAGATGCTTAACCGACTGAGCCACCACCCAGGCGCCCCCAGTATACTTCGTCTTAAGATGAGTTTTGCTCCTAAAAGCTAGAGGAGGGTAGAAGGGAAGAACTAAGCCAGACAGTGACCCTGTCGATCTTTCTGTCATTTGCTCTTAACTTTTTCTGGTCATTTGCCATGAATCTGATGCTTAGGTTTTCTCCCCAGAAAATTTATCCATTAAAGTTTGCCTGTTACATGTGTTCATAGACCTTCATGTACACATCAAAGTGTACTTACATCTCATTAGAGGATTCAAGGCTCTTGGGTCCTCTTTCAGCTTTGCTTAGTTGTAATTTGGCCGTGTGTATGGATGTGGTATAGATGGTGAAGGATTGGGGGATAGGAGTGAAGAAGGGCAGTAATTTGGGGGATTTCTGTCTTGGTAGCTTTTCTGTGTACCATTACCTGTCTGACTCCCCCTTCCCTGTTCCTACTCATCCTCTCCTTTTTCCCAGGCATAGTACTCCCCATAAGAGAAAGAAGTCATGTGTCCTTCATCACCTTATTCTCCTCACTGAAGCTGTGTTTCTTTAAGTCTGTGATTCGTATTGCCTTTACAGTAATTACTAGTTTAAGAGAAAATGATACGAGAGGATAACATTTTATTTGAGTGCTTTAAATGTGTGTTAACATGTAAAGGATCTTTTAGAAATTGTGGGGGAAAACTTTCTGGTTAGTTGTATTGAACGTGCATGTATGTGTGTGTTCTTTGCATTATCAAGTTCATGCATGTATTCACTGTAATAGTATCAGCCAGTGAGACTCTTGCTCTTTTCGTTTGTTACTACAGATGTGGTAAAAGGTGAAAAGATTCTTCCAGTATTTGATGAGCCACCAAATCCAACCAATGTTGAAGAGAGTTTAAAGAGAATTAAAGAAAATGATGTTTGTCTTGTTGAAGTTAATTTGAATAATATAAAGGTACGTGTGCTAAGCAAACAAAGTTTTGACTTGCTTTAAGTAAGTTAGATCTAGGATGAGAGTTGGGCAGTTTTGATAAAGTGTGATTCTATATTTCTACTTAAAGGTAAAGTTTTTGCTCCTAACAGTATGCTTCGTTTCCTTTATAGTTTAGAAAGTATAATATTTTTCTGACTTGCTTTTTAAAAAGTATCATATGAAAATGTAAACCCTACAGACTGTCAGCATAAATCTCTCTGGCTTCCAAAGTACTGCTTACTTCTAAGATCGTTTAGTCTTTTGGGTTTTTTGTTTTTTTTTTTAATCGAGTTTCTTGAGGTATTCCTTGTATTGAACCAGATTCTGCTACCTACGGAAATTCTGCCTATTCAGTGTACAGTTCGATGAGTTTTGGCCAATGCAGAAGTTGTACAACCACCACCATAGATGTGGAACATGTCAGTCCCCTTTTTTGTCATTCTCTGCCCCCAGCTCTAGCCCCTGACCACTCGTATCTGTTTTCTTTCCCTCATTTGCCTTCTCCAGAATGTCCTATAAATGGAATCATATAGTATGAGCCTTCTGAGTCTGGCTTCTTTCACTTAGCATAACTCATCTGTGTGGTTGTGTATGTCAGCAGTTTGTTGAGTAGTATTCTGCTGTATAGATATGCTGCAATTTGTTTATCTGTTCACCACTTGATAGACATGGATTCCCTCTGGTCTGGAATGATTATAATAAAGCCGTTAAACACATATGAACATGTGAACATATGTTTTCATTTCTCTGGAGTAAACACCTAGTGGTGGGCTTTCTGGGATCTTGAGTTTTAAAAAATGCAATGCTTCCTTGGTGTAAAGAAGAAATGAGTTAGGAGGGCATAGGGATGATTAATTACCAAAGAGTAAATTCAGATTATCTCTTGAGTATTGGTTATTGTATAATAGCTGCATTAAGAATTCCTCGTCTATTTTATTTTTAAGAATTCCTCATTTTAAATCTTGATTTGTCTGAATCGAGGGCTGAGAGAGCATCTGGGAATTATAAGAACCTAGGGAATAAGACCTCTGTGCTCCTTTAGCAGGTGTTCCTTCCTATGAGCTGAAGAAAGCAAGCCTTGGAAAAAGCTAACATTCCTAGTTGATCACTAATTTTGATTTAAAAAAAATTCAGTCCTCACATATCTAAATCAACAGGTAATCTGAAAATAACCAGCCTACAGGGAATTGTAGTCTTGGTACTAAAGGGAGAAATTAGTGCCTTCTAGAACTGTTTTAGGTAGTGTACAGTTAATCTCTCTTATTACAGCTTAAACTAAGTGACATCTCTCCCTTTGTAGAAAAGAGGACCCATTTTGAATACCCAGGTGTTGACGTCTTATAATCCAAATAGTTTAAGTGTAGAATAATGAAAGTTTCTTTAATCAAAATGCTAGAGAAATGATGGTATATACTCTCCTCTAGGTCAGCAGTTTGTGCAAATGTACCATAATCGAGAAATCGAATAGATATGAAGGAGGCTGTTTGTTTTCCTTTGTAGACTAAATGTTTTATTTATATAATTTTTGAGTCTTTTTAATAATGAAAAAAAATAAGTACAAATATATTTGACTAATGGACCGAATTTCCTGAAAACTAAAATGTCATATTTCACATGATTGTCTTCCAAGAATATCCCAGTTCCAACCCTAAAAGATTTTGCAAAAGCTTTGGAAACCAACACACACGTGAAATATTTCAGTCTTGTGGCCACGCGGAGCAATGACCCTGTCGCTGTTGTAAGTAAGCTGCTACTGATAATAGTGAAATTGTGACTATGGTATGTTACAGAGGTGGCTCAGCCGATATAATGATCAATATTTACTCTCTTTTCAATTGATGTTTAGCTCACTATTAGGCAATACATTATTTACTCTTTTATGTTTATTTTTTTCCCTATAATTTAAAAGAAATAAGTGGAGTCATGCAATAGATGCTGTTTTGTAACTTAATTTTTCACTGAACAATATATCTTAGAGATCTTTTCATATTACTACATGAAGTTCTACACCATTAACATCTGCAGAGGATTCCATTTATGGATCTACAGTGTTGGATTTTGTCAAATGCTTTTAATGTGTGTTTTGAGATGATCGTGTGGTTTTTGTACTTTATTAATACGGTGTATTACATTGATTAACTTTTGCATATTAAGTCAGCCTTGCATTCCTGAGGTAAGTCCCACTTGATCATTGTATGACTTGGCTTTGAGGACATCTCTCCCTTTGACTCTCCTCTCTCGTCACTAGACATTCCTTCTCCGGTCCCTCCACATCTTCTCAACCGCTAAGCATTGGAGCGGCCCAGGGCTCAGTCCTAGGTCTTCTTTTCTTTGCCCGTGCTCATTTTCTCGGTGATGTCTCTCTGTCTTGTTGCTATTTGTGGTCTGTATATGCTTTGGACTCCCAGGATTGTTATTCCCAGTTCATACCCCTCTCCTGAACTATGTGCTCATGCCCAGCTACTCAATCCCTTGCTTGGCTGTCTAACAGACATCCCATATGGTCCCAAACCAAACTCCTGGCTTCCACCCCACACCTGCTCCTTTCGCATTTTTTCCTGTCTCACTAAATGACAACTTCATCCTTTCCTTTCCTCAAGACAAAAAGAAATGGAGTTATCTTTGACTTCCCTTTCTCACAACCTTAAATGTATAGCCAGCCTTGTCTTCCAGATATTCCAGAATCTAACCATTTCTCACCGTTTTCTCAGCTACCATGCCGGTCAGTCTAAGCCAGTATCTGCTCTCATCTGGATTCTTGCAATAGCCTCCTCCCTGAGCTGCCTGTGTCCATCTTTCCCACCTCCAAACCAGCTTGTTTACATAGCATCAAAAGTGATTTACTTATTTATTTGAGATCAAGAGTGAGAGAGCAGGAGCTGGGATGGAGGCGGGAGGGCAGAGGCAGAGGGAGAAGCAGGCTCCCCGCTGAGCAGGGAGCGCCACATGGGGCTTGATCTCCTGACCCAGGGATCATGACCCAAGCTGAAGATGGGATGTGTAACCAACTGAGCCATCCAGGCGCCCCCAAAAGTGATTTTTTAAAAACTTGTTTAGTTACCTCATTCCTATACTCAGAACTCTCCAGCAGCTCCCCGTCTGACTAATAATAAAAATCACCGTCTTTCAGTGGTCTTATAATCCTTTACTTGCCCCGTTTTTTTTTTTCTTTTTAATAATTATTAGAGGAGAGGACAGAAGGAGAGGGAAAGAGAGAATCTCAAGCAGACTCCCCTGTTGAGCATGGAGCCTGATGCGGGGCTTGATCTCACAACACCGAGATCAGACCTGAGCTGAAACCAAGAGTCAGACGCTCAACCAGCTGTGCCAGCCAGGCTCCATTACTTGCCCTTCCTTTCTTTCATTCTCCTTCCTCAGACGTGCCACGCATGCCCTGAACGCAGGGCCTTCCTCCTTGTTTCTCTTGCCTAGAACTTTCTCCCTAAAGATACTTCACATCATTTTGTATCACCACTTTGAGTCATTGCTCCATTGTGATCTTCCTGGTGAGGCCTTTCCTGACCACCCCTGCCCCCAGCACTCTCCGTCTACCCTGTTTTCTTCCTCTATAGCTCTTTTTTTACCATCTCCTCGCTAAAATATAAGCTCCATCAGGCAGGAACTTGTATGTTTTATTTCTAAATCTACAGAGCAGTACTTAATCAAATAATCGACCACCAGTAATGTTTGAAGAAACGTATATACAGATAGATGAATAAGGGTTTTGTTTCACGTAGCTGGTTGTCACTAATGAAAAGTACACATGTATAGATATATGTCCCAAGTTCTTTCTAGTATCTCTTTCCTCTCTTGCCTTTTCTTTTAACTTGACTCTAAGTTCTGGTAACCTGTGAGCATTTCTGGCCGTCTGCCTTAGGCATCCCTTCCCATCTCGGCCTTGAAAATCAGTCCATAATTTATCTTCATTTTGGCTACACAGTGACCCAGCTGTAGTAGGACCCAAGTAAGAAAAGATGTTCCACAGAGACCTTGATGAAGTTAGTCCTACACAGGAATGGAGAGGAACTGTGAGAGACACCGGAGTAAGGAGGAGGAGTAGGGTATGAGTGAACATAACAGTGTGAATGGCAGCAGAGAATGTTACCAACAGAGGATTACATGTGATAAATCTAAATACCATGACAGGGGATGTGTGAAAAATAGATGTGAGGCCTGGGAGGTGGTGTGTCAAGCTAAAACAATCTAATGAGAAGCATCAGAGCAGTTCTGCTAATTATTGTATTTGTTTATGGCAGGTAGAATATGTGATAGATAGTGTCAGTTTTTATCTCTAAATATTTTTCTTTTAATTTCTAGGCTTTTGCAGATATGCTGAAAGTGAACAAAACTTTGAAGAGCTTAAATATGGAGTCCAACTTTATTACAGGAGCTGGGATTCTAGCACTGATTGATGCTCTGAGAGATAATGAAAGCCTGGCAGAGCTCAAGATTGACAATCAGGTCAGTGTTCTACAGCAGTATGTGAGGAAGCCACAGCCCACTCCGCCGTGGGGAGGCTGCGGACTCCAGAGGCAGGTGGGAGGGGCTTTGGGGGAGCCTTTTGGGAAGGTGGTGGCCTGAAGGGAGATGAGGACATGTGAAGTGTCCAGAATATTAACTTAATATTTTGAGTCTGGGTTTGAGCATATTCATAGAGTTGTGCAGCCATGGCCACTAATTCTAGAACGTTGTCATCACCCCTCCCACCAGTCCTGGCAACCACTAACCTACTTTCTGTCTCTACACAGTTGCCTATAAATGGAATGATATACTATGTGGTCTTTTGTGTCTACCTTCTTTCACTTAGCAAAATATTCTGTAGGTTCATCCATGCTGTAAGATATATCCGTAGTTAACTCTTTTTTTATGGCTGAATAATCTATTACATGTGGGTTGTTTCTACTTTTTGAGTATTAGGAGTAACGCTGATATGAACATTCATATAAAGGTTTTTATATGAACGTAGGTTTTCATTTCTCATGGGTATATACCTAGGAGCAGAATTGCGAGGTCATGTGGGTAACTCTGTGTTTCACTTTCTGAGAAATGGCCAAGTTGTTTTCCACAGCAACTGCACCATTTTACATTTGTAGCATGTGTGAGCTTCCCAGTTTTTCCACATTCTGGCCGAAAACTTGTTATTGTCTTTTTGATTATAATCATCTTATAATAAGGGGTATGAAGTGGTATATCCTTGTGGTAATCCAGTTTTTTTGTTTTGTTTTTTACTATATTTCATTTTTATTATATTTTTGGTTTGAACATGTGATATTTGTTATTTACTCTCCACTTTATCATTTCTTTTTTTTATTTTTTTATTGTTATGTTAATCACCATATATTACATCATTAGTTTTTGATGTAGTGTTCCATGATTCATTGTGCATAACACCCAGTGCTCCATGCAGAATGTGCCCTCTTTAATACCCATCACCAGGCTAACCAATCCCCCTACCCTCCTCCCTCTAGAACCCTCAGTTTGTTTTTCAGAGTCCATCGTCTCTCATGGTTCATCTCCCCATCCGACTTACTCCCCTTCATTCTTCCCCTCCTGCTATATTCTTCTTTTTCTTTTTTCTTAACATATGTTGCATTATTTGTTTCAGAAGTACAGATCTGTGATTCAACAGTCTTTCACAATTCACAGCGCTCACCATAGCACATACCCTCCCCAATGTCTATCACCCAGCCACCCCATCCCTCCCACCCCCCACCACTCCAGCAACACTCTGGTTGTTTCCTGAGATTAAGAATTCCTCATATCAGTGAGGTCATATGATACATGTCTTTCTCTGATTGACTTATTTCACTCAGCATAACACCCTCCAGTTCCATCCACGTCGTTGCAAATGGCAAGATCTCATTCCTTTTGATGGCTGCATAATATTCCATTGTGTATATATACCACATCTTCTTTATCCATTCCTCTGTTGATGGACATCTGGGCTGTTTCCACACTTGGCTATTGTGGACGTTGCTGCTATAAACATTGGGGTGCACGTACCCCTTCAGATCCCTACATTTGTATTTTTGTGGTAAACCAGTAGTGCAATTGCTGGATCGTATGGTAGCTCTATTTTCAACTGTTTGAGGAACCTCCATACTGTTTTCCAGAGTGGTTGCACCAGCTTACATTCCCACCAACAGTGTAGGAGGGTTCCCCTTTCTCCACATCCCCGCCAGCATCTGTCGTTTCCTGACTTGTTAATTTTAGCCATTCTGACTGGTCTGAGGTGGTATCTCATTGAGGTTTTCATTTGGATTTCCCTGATGCCGAGCGATGTTGAGTACTTTTTCACGTGTCTGTTGGCCATTTGGATGTCTTCTTTGGAAAAATGTCTGCTCATGTCTTCTGCCCATTTCTTGATTGGATTATTTGTTCTTTGGGTGTTGAGTTTGATAGGTTCTTTATAGATTTTGGATACTAGCCCTTTATCTGATAAGTCATTTGCAAATATTTTCTCCCATTCTGTCGGTTGTCTTTTGGTTTTGTTGACTGTTTCTTTTGCTGTGCAAAAGCTTTTTATCTTGATGAAATCCCAATAGTTCATTTTTGCCCTTGCTTCCCTTGCCTTTGGCATTGTGTCTAGGAAGAAGTTGCTGCGGCTGAGATCAAAGAGGTTGCTGCCTGTGTTCTCCTTTAGGATTTTGATGGACTCCTGTCTCACGTTTAGGTCTTTCAACCATTTGGAGTCTATTTTTGTGTGTGGTGTAAGGAAATGGTCCAGTTTCATTCTTCTGCATGTGGCTGTCCAATTTTCCCAACACCATTTGTTGAAGAGACTGTCTTTTTTCCATTGGACATTCTTTGTCGAAGATAAGTTGACCATAGAGTTGAGGGTCCATTTCTGGACTCTCTATTCTGTGCCATTGATCTATGTGTCTGTTTTTGTGCCAGTACCATACTGTCTTGATGATGACAGCTTTGTAATAGAGCTGGAAGTCTGTAATTGTGATGCCGCCAGCTTTGCTTTTCTTTTTCAAGATTCCTCTGGCTATTCGGGGTCTCTTCTGGTTCCATACAAATTTTAGGATTATTTGTTCCATTTATTTGAAAAAAGTGGATGGTATTTTGATGGGGATTACATTGAATGTGTAGATTGCTCTAGGTAGCATTGACATCTTCACAATGTTTGTTCTTCCAATCCATGAACATGGAATGTTTTTCCATTTCTTTGTGTCTTCTTCTATTTCTTTCATGAGTATTTTATAGTTTTCTGAGTACAGATCCTTTGCCTCTTTGGTTAGATTTATTCCTAGGTATCTTATGGTTTTGGGTGCAATTGTAAATGGGATCGACTTCTTGATTTTTCTCTCTTCTGTCTTGTTGTTGGTGTATAGGAATGCCACTGATTTCTGTGCATTGATTTTATATCCTGCTACTTTACTGAATTCCTGTATGAGTTCTAGCAGTTTTGGGGTGAAGTCTTTTGGATTTTCCACATAAAGTATCATATCATCTGCGAAGAGTGAGAGTTTGACTTCCTCTTTGCCGATTTGGATGCCTTTGATTTCTTTTTGTTGTCTGATTGCTGTGGCTAGGAGTTCTAATACTATGTTGAATAGCAGTGGTGATAGTGGACATCCCTGCCGCGTTCCTGACCTTAGGGGAAAAGCTCTCAGCTTTTCCCCATTGAGAATGATATTCGCTGTAGGTTTTTCATAGATGGCTTTTATGATATTGAGGTATGTACCCTCTATCCCTATACTCTGAAGAGTTTTGATCAAGAAAGGATGCTGTACTTTGTCAAATGCTTTTTCTGCATCTATTGAGAGGATCATATGATTCTTGTTCTTTCTTTTGTTAATGTATTGTATCACGTTGATTGATTGGCAGATGTTGAACCAACCTTGCAGCCAAGGGATAAATCCCACTTGGTCATGGTGAATAATCCTTTTAATGTACTGTTGGATCCTATTGGCTAGTATTTTGGTGAGAATTTTTGCATCCATGTTCATCAAGAATATTGGTCTGTAATTCTCCTTTTTGATGGGGTCTTTGTCTGGTTTTGGGATCAAGGTAATGCTGGCCTCATAAAATGAGTTTGGAAGTTTCCTTCCATTTCTATTTTTTGGAACAGTTTCAGGAGAATAGGTATTAATTCTTCTTGAAATGTCTGATAGAATTCCCCTGGGAAGCCATCTGGCCCTGGGCTTTTGTTTGTTGGGAGATTTTTGATGACTGCTTCAATTTCCTTAGTGGCTATAGGTCTGTTCAGGTTTTCTATTTCTTCCTGGTTCAATTTTGGTAGTTGATACATCTCTAGGAATGCACCCATTTCTTCCAGGTTATCTAATTTGCTGGCATAGAGTTGCTCATAATATGTTCTTATAATTGTATTTCTTTGGTGTTGGTTGTGATCTCTCCTCTTTCATTCATGATTTTGTTGATTTGGGTCATTTCTCTTTTCTTTTTGATAAGTCTGGCCAAGGGTTTATCAATCTTGTTAATTCTTTCAAAGAACCAACTCCTAGTTTCGTGGATCTGTTCTACTGTTCTTTTGGTTTCTAGTTCATTGATTTCTGCTCTGATCTTTATTTTTTCTCTTCTCCTGCTGGGTTTAGGCTTTATTTGCTGTTTTTTCTCTAGGTCCTTTAGGTGTAGGGTTAGGTTGTGTATTTGAGACCTTTCTTGTTTCTTGAGAAAGGCTTGTATTGCTCTATACTTTCCTCTCAGGATTGCCTTTGCTGTATCCCAAAGATTTTGAACAGTTGTGTTTTCATTCTCATTGGTTTCCATGAATTTTTTTAATTCTTCTTTAATTTCCTGGTTGACCCATTCATTCTTTAGTAGGATGCTCTCTAGCCTCCATGTATTTGAGTTCTTTCCGACTTTCCTCTTGTGATTGAGTTCTAGTTTCAAAGCATTGTGGTCTGAAAATATGCAGGGAATGATCCCAATCTTTTGGTACTGGTTGAGACCTGATTTGTGACCTAGGATGTGATCAATTCTGGAGAATGTTCCATGGGCACTAGAGAAGAATGTGTATTCCGTTGCTTTGGGATGGAATGTTCTGAATATGTCTGAAGTCCGTTTGGTCCAGTGTGTCATTTAAAGTCTTTATTTCCTTGTTGATCTTTTGCTTAGATGATCTCTCCATTTCAGTCAGGGGGGTGTTAAAGTCCCCCAGTATTACTGTATTGTTGTCAATGTGTTTCCTCGCTTTTGTTATTAATTGCCTTATATAATTGGCTGCTCCCATGTTAGGGGCATAGATATTTACAATAGTTAGATCTTCTTGTTGGATAGACCCTTTAAGTAGGATATAGTGTCCTTCTTCATCTCTTATTACAGTCTTTGTTTTAAAATCTAGTTTGTCTGATATAAGGATTGCCACCCCAGCTTTCTTTTGGTGTCCATTAGCATGGTAAATGGTTTTCCACCCCTTCACTTTCAATGTGGGGGTGTCTTTGGGTCTAAAATGAGTCTCTTGCAGACAGCATATTGATGGGTCTTGTGTTTTAATCCAATCTGATAGCCTGTGTCTTTTGATTGGGGCATTTAGCCCATTTACATTCAGGGTAACTATTGAAAGATATGAATTTAGTGCCATTGTATGGCCTGTAAGGTGACTGTTACTGTATATTGTCCGTGTTCCTTTCTGATCTATGCTGCTTTTAGGCTCTCTCTTTGCTTAGAGGACCCCTTTCAATATTTCTTGGAGGGCTGGTTTCGTGTTTGCAAATTCCTTTAGTTTTTGTTTGTCCTGGAAGCTTTTTATCTCTCCTTCTATTTTCAATGACAGCCTAGCTGGATATAGTATTCTTGGCTGCATATTTTTCTCGTTTAGTGCTCTGAAGATACCTTGCCAGTCCTTTCTGGCCTGCCAGGTCTCTGTGGATAGCTCTGTTGCCAATCTAATGTTTCTACCATTGTAGGTTACATATCTCTTCTCCCGAGCTGCTTTCAGGATTTTCTCTTTGTCTCTGAGACTCGTAAGTTTTACTATTAGATGTCGGGGTGTTGACCTATTTTTATTGATTTTGAGAGGGGTTCTCTGTGCCTCCTGGAGTTTGATGCCTGTTTCCTTCCTCACATGAGGGAAGTTCTCTGCTATTATTTGCTCCAATATACCTTCTGCCCCTCTCTCTCTTTCTTCTTCTGGGATCCCAATTATTCTAATGTTGTTTTGTCTTATTGTATCACTTACCTCTCGAATTCTGCCCTCGTGATCCTGTAGTTGTTTCTCTCTCTTTTTCTCAGCCTCTTTCTTTTTTTTTTTTTGAATTGGCATATTTGTTTATTTCTCAATTTGTGAAAATGTCCTTAATTTGTTGATGTAGCAAACAAATTTCAAATCTGATTGCTATGCAAAAGAACAGAAGATAATCTGCTTTGCAATGAACTTTAAAGTTCAACTGCACACAGGCAACATGGTATATATGAAAAAATTACTTACTGAACTACAGGTATTAAATACTGAAAAAAGTTAACAGTTTATTATAATTTATTTTATTTAACAATCTAGGAAGTTCACAGCCATCAGCAGTTCCAGTGCAATTTCAGGTGCAATTGGGAATTCAGGAATCTCTGTGGAGCTGTTAGTGTAGCGAACCTTTTGTAGGTAAAATACATGCATACTTTTGATAGCACATGTGAAGGAATCTCTCTAAAATTGACTTCATTAGTTTCGTTCTCAGTAAACTGACCTGGGCCACTCAACATGGCTTTTATTGTTCCAGATGTTAGTGCATGTTCTCTTTTTACAATAAATTCATGACCATCGGAAGATATCAATTTGACATACATGGCATGGCATCAGGGCCTTCACAGCCACCATAGGTTTTCTCTTCTCCATCCATTATGTTCTTATGAAATTCTACTTTACTTCCACAGGAACTTTAGTAGTTTCCTGCTGAGGCGAGGACGCAGTCAATCACCTGCTTCCATCAACAGGAAGTCTCAGCCTCCTTATTTTCCATCATTTGGTCTTCTATATCACTTATTCTCTCTTCTGCCTCATTTATCCTAGCAGTTAGTGCCCCCATTTTTGATTGCATCTCATTAATAGCCTTTTTGATTTCGACTTGGTTAGATTTTAGTTCTTTTATTTCTCCAGAAAGGGTTTCTCTAATAACTTCCACGCTTTTTTCAAGCCCAGCTAGTATCTTTAGTCATGATTCTGAACTCTAGGTCCGACATCGTACTAATGTCCGTATTGAGTAGGTCCCTGGCAGATGGTACTACTTCTTGTTCTTTTTGCTGAGGTGGTTTTTTTCGTCTTGTTATTTTGTCCAGAGGAGAATAGATGAATGAGAGAACAAAATGCTAACAGGTTTACAACGTCCCCAGCAAATACACTGTATACAAATCAGAAAAGACCTGAAACCAGGGGAAAAGAAAGGGAAAGAAAGAAAAAAGAAAGAGAAAAAAAAAGATAAAAACAGAAACAGAACAATACAAAAAAAGCAAAATATGATCAGGCTAGTGCATAGATCAGTGCCACACACTAGATTTTGGGCGCATTTTGGTCTGTTAGAAAAAAGTGCCTCCTAAAATTTTAAGGGAAGAAAGACATATATGTACAAAATAAGGGTTGATACAATGAAGGGATGGAAGATGATTGTAAAGATGAAAATTATAAAAGATTTTATAAAAGGAATTGATAAGAAGTTGTTTGAAAAAAGAAAGAAGTTTAAAAAAAAAGGGAGAGAATGTGATCAGGCAGGAGACTAGAACAAAGCCATACACTAGTGATTTAGGGTATATTTTGATCTGTTAGAAGAACCTGTATCTCAAAATTTTAAAGAGAGAACAACTTACATATATATGCCAAAAATAAGGGTAACTACTATGAAGGGATAAAATAGGACTCTAAAAATGAAAAATAAAAAATGTGTTTTTTTTAAAGAAGCGATTGATGTTGGTTGAAAAAGGGAAAAAGAAAAATTTTTTAAAAAGTTAAAAAAAATTAACTTTGATGAACTAAGGAATCATGGTAAAAAAAAAAACCCCCATGAATTCTCTGTGCAATATTCCCCAAGCGCTGGAGTTCTCCCGTTCTCCTTGATGGGTAAACTTGGTCTTGGCTTTGCTGGCTGTTCGTGCTGATCTTCTGGGGGAGGGGCCTGTTGCCGTGGTTCCCAAATGTCTTTGCCAGAGGCTGAATTGCCCCGCCCTTGTAGTTCCGGGCTAAGCAAGCTGCTCGGGTTTGCTCTCAGGAGCTTTTGTTCCCTGCAAGCTCTCTGTACAGCTTTGGAGGACCAGAGCGAAAATGGTGGCCTCCCAGTCTCCACCCGGAGGAGCTGAGAACTCGGGGCCCCGCTCCTCAGTGCGCCCCCAGAGAAAAGCAGTCACTCCCGTGTCCCCGGTCTCCGGCCGCACTCCGTGCTCACCCAGCCTGTGACCGAGCGTTGCTATCTCTGGCACCCGACCCCGTGTGGAGTCTCCAAACCCAGCAGATCCCTGCGGTGCACTCCCGCGCTGCTCCTCCCGGGAGAGGAAAGGGAGTCTCCCCGGCTCTGCCGCTTGTTGGGTCCCTGCTGGAGTAGCAGTGGCCCGACTGGGCCGCGGATCACAGTTTATGGCAACCCCGAGCTGAGAGCAGCCCATGCCTCGGCTCTGTCTCTGCAGCCAGCTTCCCTGCTCCGATACCTGGGAGCTCTGCTGCACTCAGGCTCCCCCGGTCTTTCTGTGACCCCAAGGATCCTGAGACCACACTGTCCCGGGAGGATTCCACCCCCCACTTAGCCACTGGAGCAACGTCCCTCAGCAGAGCCGACTTCTAAAAGTTCCGATTTTGTGCTCCGGGGCTCTATCACTTGCCAGAAGCCGCCAACGGAGGCCCCCTCCCCCGCCGTCTGTCCTCCCGAATATTGCCTCAGATTCACTTCTCCGCACATCCTACCTTCCAGTAAGTGGTCGCTTCTCTGTTCAGAGAGTTGTTGCTACTCTCCTCTTCGATCTCCTGTTGAGTTCGTAGGTGTTCAGAATGGTTTGATCCTTATTCAGCTGAATTCCTGAGACCAGACGAAATCCAGGTCTCCTACTCCTCCACCATCTTGCTCTGGCCCTCCAGTTTTTTGATGTCTCTATGAACATATACTGAGCTTCAAAATTTTGTTTCTCTTATGTATGTAGTAAGAAGTGGGAAAATTTAAAAAGACCAGCAGAATCAGCATTTACCTGAATGTCTTAGTCTTAACTTAACTTGAAAAGTATTTTGATCTAGTTTATTAATACTGTTCTTTATTTTAATTATTCCAGAGGCAGCAGTTGGGGACAGCTGTAGAATTGGAAATGGCCAAGATGCTTGAGGAAAATACGAACATCCTTAAATTTGGATATCAGTTTACACAGCAGGGACCCCGAACCAGGGCGGCTAACGCTATAACAAAAAACAATGACTTAGGTAAGGCATATGCATTTCAAATCAAATTTCTGAATTGTATCATTAAACTAATGTTATTAGAGGGATTTTTTTTTTTTACAATAGATTTCAACACAGATTTTTGGGCCTTTGTTTTTAAAATCTGCACAGTCCTTTTTATGTTGATTGAATTAGAGTTCAGTTTAAGCGCGGTTGTAGTGATTACTGGGTTCATAGGGGAAATCTTCTGTCACAAAGATTTCACAGCTTTAAGCAAACAGTTTTCTACCACAAACATAATATAAATGCTTCCTGGAACAAAAGTTGTGTTTTCAGTTACAAGTCTCCTCTTGGAGCTAGTAAAGATTTCAACATTTCAGGGAAGTTTTTTACCCTTTTTATCAAACAGGCCTAGAAAGAAATTCATTTTTACATGATAAAATATGGATTATAGTTTTGATCCAAGTTGTATAGTGTGTGGCACGTAAGTGTCTGCTGTCCTTTCCGGCCTCCCTGACCCAGCTATTACTGGGCAGCTTGTCTTCTCGCCGCACACGTCGGTCAGTCAGAGGTTGCCCATTTTTTCCCAGTTCCTACTGAAAATACTGCTGAAACTTGTGCTTGTTTGAAATAAGTTTTCCAGCCAAGGCTGAATTAAAGAATATGCTTGTAATTTTGTTTCTACATGTTTCCGATAATTGACTCTTCCTTTAAGTTTGGTGTTTGTCATTGAAATATTTTTTAAAGATGTGTTTAGAGAGGAATTAAAATAAGACTTCTTAAAGGGAGTAACACTTCAAAGTGATGCAGTTCTTTTAAGCTTCAGCCATATTCAAGTTTGCATTCTTTAAAGGTTTCTAAAGCAGAAAAGTTACAGCTTCCTTCCCTCAACCCAAATTACTATGAAGAGTATTAGTTCAAACCCTTTCTGTCTGTCCTTTGATGACTTAGTTTCCCAGAGAAGATTTTAGCCTCTTGCATTTTAGAAAATTGGTGTGTTCGGTGTACTGTTGATTCTCAGTGTAATTTGCAAAGTCATGCTAATTACATCGAGAATGAACAGTATACCAAAAGATGAGAGAACACATGAAAAGTCCTTCCTGGGCTGCTTTATGTTAACACTGTGCAGCTGAGTAGGTGTCCATGGCCACGTGTGGTAGAGGGTGAGGAGGCCAATGTTGAAGGTGTGGTCTGACGTGAAGCCAAAGTGAGAGAAAGCAAAAGCTTTCTGTGGGTACCTCTGGAGACCCCCGCCTCATGCTCTTTCATCCTGAGCCAAGCCAGAGTTTCAGACATGAAGTGAGAGGGGAAGTGCATGGATAAAAGCCCCCATTTGGGATCCAGCTAGTTGTTGATATGCTGAGGACAGTTTGCAGATTGTGAAAAGGGACTCATTGCAGGCTGCTGCCTCCAGAGTAAACTCGCAGTAAGTACTTGCTGCTGGAAGCTAACACAATGAAAAAGTGATGTCAGCAGATTAAAAGGCAGTGCTGGTAGGAGGCACTAAAATGAGATGGGAAGAAACTTAGTTCCTTTGGATTTGTTTGTGGGAGGCATCTGAGAGCCATTATTGGCCATTGAATTCATGATTAAGATGATACTTAAAAAATTCTATTTTTTATTCTAGAGATTGGATGTCAGGTTAGAACTTACTTGCAATTGATCATAAAGTATTGAGAACTTCTTTTAGTGGAGTCAGTTTTGGAAAGAAATTGCCAAAGAATTATTAATAGGTGTGGTGTCTGGGTGGCTCTGTCAGTTAAGCGTCTGCCTTCGGCTCAGGTCATGGTTCCAGGGTCCTGGGATTGAGTCCCGCATCCGGGCTCCCTGCTCAGTGGGAAGCCTGCTTCTCCCTCTGCCTGCCACTCCCCCTGCTCATGCTCTCTCTCACTCTCTCTCTGACAATAAATAAAATCTTTTAAGAAAAATGAATTGTTAATAGGGCCAAATTTATAAGCCTCTCATCTAGCAGCTGAACCGAGGAACTGCTGGTAGCAAGTAGGCACTGAGTGAGGAAGAAGAGTCCGGCCTGGCTGTTGTCCCTGTCTTCTGCTGTGTGTGCTCCCAGCACCCTCCGCCCTACGTGTCGGTCTCGGCGCACAGGTCAAGGCAACAAGCGTCAAGACCCTGTGTTCATACCGGCAGTCTGACATGGAGCCGCCAGAAAGACCTCACAGATCAAAACTTGAAACGTAGAATCTCCGGGGCATCTAGTTTTCCTTCACCTTGCACATGGGGCTATATCAGATCTTTAGTGTTGATTCTGATGTCTTACCTCTCATTGTTTCCTGTTCCTGGAAATAATCCTACCTACTGCCATCTCTCCAGCTAAGAAGCGTCCTAGCTGTGACCAGCAGAGAGAGTCCACGGCACACATGCACTATTTGCTTGAACTCTGAATCTCCTATTACTGTCCGCACACCAGCTAACCGCATCATTTCCAACCTTTTTTGTCTGCTCTCTTCTGTCACAGACCTCCTTTACATGTGTTTTTTATGACATGCATTTTAACACCTGAAATGGTCTGCCAATAATCTCCAAACCCTGCTGCAATTCAGCATTCTCTTGGAAATGTTCTACCCTAAAGGGTAATCTGGTCTTTCAAGAAAGTATTTCTGTATTTTTCAGAGATCTATATATATGAATAAGGTTTGTATTTGAGAACTCAAGTCTCTACTTGATTTTCTTCCCTTAATATTTCAGTAAACACGCAAGACTTGTTTTCGTTAACATGGACTAAAATTAGAGTGAAGGTTGCACTTAATTAGCTAAGTATAAAAATGCTCATGGGAGCTTGATATTTCAGTTCTCCTGGTTTTTGCTTTCTGGCTGGTACCCAGCCAATGACTGGACAGGCTTTTATGCACATCACTTGAATGTCTGCTTGAAGACCCCATCCTACCATCACTGAGTACGGCCTACTGGTTTGAGGTCACCAGTCTGCAAAGCGGCTGGGGCTCCTGAGACCTCTGCACCTTTCTTTTGCTCCATCCACTGAACTAGTTGACTGAGCACTTTGGTGGCCAGAGTCTATTATGGCCGCCGGGTAGGACTTTACTGCCTGACTAGGGTCTGAGGCGTCCGTTCCTTTGCATTTTGTCGTTTTGTTAGAGCCTGGTTCATTTTGTAGGAGACACTAGAAGGAAAATTTGGAAAGCAGTAGCAAGTCATTTACCTCTAAAATGACAAAAATGTTTTCATTACGTTCTTTCACAAACTAAGGAAATGGGTTGTGGTGCCTCGATCGTTACTTTTAATACTTTCTAATCCCAGCTGTCGGAATGTGACTTCAAAATTTAACACAGTAATTTATAAGGCATTGTCTTAACAGGTATCAATTTTTTTAATAACAAATGAGACGGGTGCAGCGCCGTGAAGGTGGATACAGAGCAGTTTAGATTTCTCCCACTCCTGGGGGAGCTCACGTGAGCTGAGGACACGTGGTTCGCATTTCGAAGCCCTTCAGTTCTCAACAAGTAAATGGCAATGATGCAGGATGCAAATTTTTTATTTTAATGGCCCTGTGAACAAATGGACATTTCATTTCTGTACAACTCTAACGGATCATACAGAAACTTGTTCCTTACTAGGAAGTTAACATTGTACAAAGTAACCGAGATTTCTAATATGCTTTTTTTTTTTCCCCTCACAGTTCGCAAAAGACGAGTTGAAGGAGACCACCAGTAAGTCCACCAAGATCCAATCTTTGGGAGACTTGAAGGGTTCACCAAGAGCTCATAGTGGTGATGTCAGATGTAACATTTTCCTGGGTAGAAGGGAAAAGACTGGAAATCTTTTTTTTTTTTTTCAAACTACATGTATCTTTTTTCTAGTTTACGTTAACAGTTTCAAACTGTAAAATCAATAGGTGGTATTTTGTAACATTTTTTTTTCTGCTAAAATCAATTTTAATTTAGCTTAATTAAATGGTTTGTGATGAGTCATGAGTTAAGTACAATTGTGAAAGAAGTTTAGGAAATCATTTATGTAAAATACTATGAACATTTTAAGGACCAATCTTTTTTAAATCAAAAAGGGACCTGACGGATACGAGAATTGCTGTTGCACCTGTTAGGTAGAAGACCCTCATCAGCTTTCTTTCCTTATCCCGTTGCATGGAGCTCTTGCCGTGTTTTAGAATACATGAACTTGGCAAGAGTGTGCTTTCCATTTCTATCAAGAAAGCAAAATGCCAAAAATTTTAAAACCGATGACTCAAGATCTGGTCCTCTGTTCAGGAGTACCAGCCCATCTTTGGGGGAGAGAAAGGGGCCTCCTGCACATTCCAGGTCACCACACTTGTCTGATGGGTGTGAGTCGGCAGCACCTAGACTTGTTTAAACAAAGTCGTTGGCTTGGCCAGGTTCCGTACTTTAAAAGTATAGTTATGTCTAAATTCATTATAGTTTTTAATTGGGCATTATTAAATTTTTGTGAAAGCTCATAATAAAAAGCATCTATACTGTAAAGTAAATGAACAACTGGCCTGTGTATGAATTAGCTCTTGCACAGCATTGGGAATTTGTGTGCACACGACAGAATTGCATAGATGGTCGTGACTCGGCGCTTGCTATGAACTGTGCAACCAGTAAGGAAAACTGTCCTTCATAAATCTAATGTTTATTACGTTTCCTTTCGTCTTACACTTTCTTGTCCACATTGTATAAAAGTAATCTCTCGTGAGAAAAGTGTCTTCCTACTGCTGATGCTCAAGGTATTCAATGAACACGCGAACGGTGTGCCCTGGTGAAGGCTGCGTCCAGCGCAGGCAGGGCAACAGGGGATTGGACCTGGACTCCGGCCCTGTTTCAGGGCAGCCCCTGGAGAAGATGGCGGAGACCATCCTGACCTCCAGCATTCAGGCCTGGCTAGATGATTTACAGGGAATAAAGGGAAGAATCCCATTTAAGAGTAGGGGAGAGGTCTGTTGATTCCTTAACGAAGAGTTTTTGAAATTGAATTACAAAGTGTCCCTCCTTTGGCTTGGGCTGGACAGTTTACTCAGTGAGCCACGGAGCGTCTTGTGTGCTCTGGTAATAAGCCTTCTCAACAGGCGAAAGCTTCCCTTTCAAGAACTGGTGGTCTTTATTTTTTCGGAGTCAGTATCGGTGTTTTAAAGGTGCCAAAGATTGACTTTGCACTATTCCCTTTCAGTTAGAGACCACTGATATTTTTTTTTCCCAAGTTAGCAAGTGTTTCTATCTTCTTTTCATATACAACTTTGGAAATCTACTTGATTTTAGAGACTGCTCACTTGCCGCAGGGTGGGGAGTGAGCGTGCAGCAAGTCTTTAAAGGTCCCCATCACACCAACAGCAAGGCTTCCTTGCTTGCACTGTCCTGTAAGTCAGTGAATTGAGAAGTATGCTACCCCTTCTACCGTAAGTTTTCTTTTTTTAATAGGTAGGTGGGGCCCTACCCAGTATGTGTATCATACTTATGGGTGGTATCTTTTTCATTTATGACTTACTGAAGTATGAAGAAGTGTTTTGCTTGTAACATTCCAGTTCTGAGCTATGACAGTTATATAATTGAAGGAAACATTTTTTTTCATAAATATCTTTAAAGATGACCATTCATCCAACTGAATACAGAAAATCAATTATAATTACAAGGGAGAAAACTGGTGTTTACTTTGATCTTTAAAGTTCTGGCACCTCCTAACCTTTTAGTAACTTACAGTATTTCTCTATAGCTTTAAAATGTTATAATAGATTAGGGATCTGAAATAGTCTTGATTTTTAAACCAAAGATTTTCTAAGGCCTTAAAACATTCTGTAGGCTAACCAATTTAAACTTATCTGGTTATCTAATCAAAGAATATTTGCATTTTTTAAATTGCTGTTTTTAAAAATCTTTTAATTTCCCATTTTGTAAAATTTTACATTCATATTTGAAGTTGATTTTGCAAGTATGTCTACATGAAATTGTACGTATTGAAGAAAGCAATATTAATAATACTGATATTATTAAAATGAATTTTGGTGCTATAAACTTGTAGCTTAAATCTAGTAGAAGTCTTTAGTTGAAATACGTTTCGTAAGGGTGCCTGTCATTTAGAAGACCAAATAAACATTTTGTTTAAAAAAACTAGCAGATTGTTAGAGATTTCAAGGAGAATTATCTCGCTTATGACATTGCAAATTCCTGTTATTTGAATGAAGTAACCCACATACTCACTTTGTGCAACAGGTGCACTCTGGAAAAGTTACATGTAAATAGAACTTTGTAAATTGTTCCTTTGACAGTATCTGATGTATTTTCACTTAAAAAGGGGATTCCATGGTATAATAAAAATTATAATAGAAAAACGTTTTGATAAAATGTTAGTCATGTCCTATTCGTACAGTATATTTAATCCTTGCTGCCATTAAAGCAAGATGAGAAGGCTCATGAGATTGCATGCATTCTGTTAGTTTTCGTTCTGTGCTCGCAGGGCATGTCTCCCTGGCCCGTACGGCGTCGGGCAGCACGGGCCCCTTGCCGGGGCCAGAGGGTGGCTCGCTGTCCGGGGGCGCCCAGCAGCTCCCTCTGCGAGTTCAGTCCTGTCCTTTGCCCCTTCACTCATTGGAAACAAAGTTTTTCTAATATTGATATAATTAACCTATAACTTTGTTTTAAAGGTAGACAACAGGATGTGACATACATATATATCATGAAATACCTGCCCTGAGTTTAGTTAACATCCGTCAGCTCACACAATTAAAAACAATGACGGATTTTTCCTTGTGATGAGAACTTTTAGAATCTACTCCCTCAGCAACTTCCAGATCTGTAACACGGTATTGTTAACTAGAGTCACCATGCTGTTCCCCGGGACTTACTCATCTTCTAACGGGAAGTTTGTAGCTTTGACCACCTTCACCTGTGTCCTCCACTCCCCACCCCTGCCTCTGGAAACCACCTGGCTAGTCTGTCCCTGAGATCAGTGTTTTTAGATAGCCATATAAATGCGATCATAAAGTATTTGTCTTTCTCTGGCTTAGTTCACTTAGCATAACGCCCCTTCGGCCACTTCACTTGTGCATAGTATTAGCTGAACACAAGGCATCCACGGAAACCAAACACACAGATGTACCAGAACCACTACTATTGCCCTCAGACAAGGGTGTGAGTTCTTGGGCCTAACCATCTATCGAACTGTCTCCTGTCCACTCTCACCGAGCATGCATGTTTCTAGATCATTCTCACAAGACTTGCTTACCAAAGAAACGCTTCACTATTTTTAAATTGAGAAAATGTTTTTATAAGCAAAGATTTTTATATTTTTGTCATTTTTATTTGGCTATTCTTCTGTTCTGCATTAGAATTCAGCTCCGTAAGTCTGATACTCAAATACTACTAATACGAAATATACTTAAATATTAAACGACTCATAATAGTGAAGTTTCTTTTGAAGACTGTACTATAGGCATTTAGAACTTACCACGTCATACTGAGGTAATTTCAATAAAGTTTATCAAATATTCTATAGACTTGGACTTTTTGAAATATCCCTTTAGTTCTTATGTTCTAAACTTATATCTTACATACCCGTTCAGGAACAAGCTTATTTCCTATAGTTACTCTAGCCCAGTCTATTAATTACATTAAGCCATATAAAATTGTCACTACTTGACCATTTTTATCCATAAAAATAGTAATTTCACATGGTTGAAGTACCGTCGGTTCTTGGTCTGGTCCGGCCATAAAGGTGAATTGACAAATGTGAAGAAACAGAATCCTATGGACCTGATGGGAGCCAATCCTACTAATAAACGAAAGATGATTTTTACAGCAATTCAAAGACCTCTCTTACCAGTCACCCGAATCCACCAAGCAAAAGAGAAAATCTGAGATGTGTTCTAATGGTTTGAGGAAGCTTTTAGGGGTAAGCGTCAAATAACTTAAAAACTTCACAGTTCTGAAACGTAGGGGAATGAAGACTTTCCCGTTGCATCTTTAATGTTGGCCGGCCTTCCAAGGATGGCTATTGGGCTTCCTTTCTTCTGCAGGAGGTCTGGATGCCTGTCCTCCTCGGAAGGAAGGAGGCTAGGCACCTCCAGCTCCTGTGAGTCTGCGTGGCCCTGGGGAGACAATGGGGCAGCGCAGCCAAAATGCACAAAAACCTAAGACCCAGAGCAGTTACCAAAATAAGCTTCTTGTCAGGGAAAAATGGATTTTCTAAAGTCACAGACTCTTGCTTCTGAACATTTTTTATTCACAACTAGGATTATGCAAAGGCGATTCAACTCATCATTTCAATCAAAACAAGTCATGTCATCATTGCTTTAAAACAAACTGTTGAAAACAATATACAGTTGACTCTTGAGGAACGGGGTTAGGAGCACCAATTCCCTGCACAGTTGAAAATCCGACTATCACTTTTGCCTCCCCAGAAACTTAACTACTAATAGCTTACTGCTGACCAGAAGCCTTACTGAGGCTGTTGACTAATACCTGTTTTGCTTGTTAAATGTATATAATAAAGTTAAAGAAAATTTATTAAGAAAACCATAAGGAAAGAGCGCCTGGGTGGCTCAGTCGTTTAGTGGCTGCCTTCGGCTCAGGTCATGATCCCAGGGTCCTGGGATCGAGCCCCACATCGGGCTCCCTGCTTGGTGGGAAGCCTGCTTCTCCCTCTCCCACTCCCCCTTGTGTTCCCTCTCTCGCTGTGTCTCTGTCAAATAAATCTTTAAAAAAAAAAAAACCCATAAGGAAGAGAAAATACATTTACAGCACTGTACCATATTTATCAAAAAAAAAAAAAAAAAAGGCTGTAAGTGGACCCGTGCAGTTTAAACCTGTGTTCCTCAAGGGTCAGTACAATGTATACAATGAGGGCACATTTCATACTTCAGTCGTTTTCTTCCTCTTCACCCCCCACTTTCCTCTTTCCAGAGGCCTCAGCTCCTGAACAGATACAAGAAATAAGATGTAAAATTCAATATCAAACGTTTCTAGAAATTTTGTCTACATTTGTTCTGAGCTATCCTCAACAAAATACTAGCAAACCAAATCCAACAATATATTTTAAAAAATCATTCACCAACTGATCAAGTGGAATTTATTCCTGGGTTGCAAGGGTGGTTCAATATTTGCAAGTCAGTTGGGACACCTGGGTGGCTCAGTTGGTTAAGCATCTGCCTTCCGCTCGGTCCTGGGATCAAGTCCTGCGTCGGGCTCCCTGCTCAGCGGGGAGTCTGCTTCACCCTCTGCCTCTCCCCCTGCTTGTGTTCTCTCTGTCAAATAAATCTTTAAAAAATATATTTGCGGGGCGCCTGGGTGGCTCAGTTGGTTAATCGACTGCCTTCGGCTCAGGTCATGATCCTGGAGTCCCGGGATCGAGTCCCACATCGGGCTCCCTGCTGAGCAGGGAGTCTGCTTCTCCCTGTGAACCTCTTGCCTCTCATGCTCTCTATCTCATTCTCTCTCTCTCTCAAATAAATAAATAAAATCTTTTAAAAAAAAAATAAATAAATAAATATATTTGCAAGTCAATCAATGTGATACATCACATCAATAAGAGAAAGGATAAGAATCATATGATTGTTTCAGTTAATGCAGAAAAAGCATTTGACAAAGTACAACATCCATTCATGATAAAAACCAACAAGTTTAGAGGGATCGTACCTCAATGTAATAAAGGCCACCTATAAAAACTCACAGCTAACATCATCCTCCTCAATGGGGAAAAATTCAGAGCTTTTCCCCTAAGCTCAGGAACAAGACAAGGATGGCCACTCTCACCACTTTTATTCAACATAGTACTGGAAGTGCTAGCCTCAGCAGTCAGACAACAAAAAGAAAGAAAAGGCATTCAAATCAGTAAGGATGAAGTATTAACTTTCAGTATTTGCAGATGACATGATACTGTATATAGAAAACCCAAGACTCCAAAAAGCTGCTAGAACTGATATACAAATTCAGTAAAGTTGCAGGATCCAAAATCAATACAGAGAAACCTGTTGCATTTCTCTACACCAATAATGAAGCAGCAGAAAGAGAAATTAAGGAAACAATCTCATTTACAATTGCACCCAATATAATAAGATACCTAGGAATAAACCTAGCCAAAGAGGTAAAAAAAAAAAAAGAACTCTGAAAACTATAAAACACTGATGAAAGAAAGTGAAGAGGTCACAAAGGGAAAGCCATTCCATGCTCATGGATTGGAAGAACAAATATTAAAATGTGTATACTACCCAAAGCATTCTACACTTTTAATGCAATCCTTATCAAAATACCAACAGCATTTTTCACAGAAGTAGAATAAATCTAAAATTTGTATGGAACCACAAAAGACCCTGAATAGCCAAAGCAATCTTGAAAAAGCAAAGCTGGAAGCATCAGAATTCTGGACTTCAAGTTCTATTACAAAGCTGCAGTAATCTGAACAGTATGGTACTGGCACAAAAACAGACACACGGATCAACAGAATAAAAACCCAGAAATAAACCCACAACTATATGGTTAATTAATCTTCGGCAAAGCAGGAAAGAATATCCAATGGGATAAAGTCTCTTCAACAAACGCTGTTGGGAAAACTGGACAGCTACATGCAAAAGAATGAAATGACCACTTTCTAAATTCAAAATGGATTAAAGACCTAAATATGAGACCTGAAACCATAAAAATCCTAGAAGAAAGCACAGGCAGTAACTTCTCTGACATTGGCCATAGCAATTTTTTTTTTCAAGATAGG
This sequence comes from Eumetopias jubatus, assembly GCF_037043125.1. Lineage (NCBI taxonomy): Eukaryota > Metazoa > Chordata > Mammalia > Carnivora > Otariidae > Eumetopias > Eumetopias jubatus. The sequence continues at coordinate 92,972,049 of NW_028274813.1, forward strand.
TCCCCTGAGGCAAGGGAAACAAAAGCAAAAATGAACTATTGGAACTTCATCAAAATAAAAAGCTTCTGCACAGCAAAGGAACAACAAAACTAAAAGGCAGCCTACTAAATGGGATAAGCTATTTGCAAATGACATATCTGATAAAGGGTTACATATAAAGAACTCGTACAACTCAGCATCTAAAAACCAAATAAACCAATTAAAAAATAGAAGATATGAACAGACATTTCTCCAAAAAAGACATCCAGACAGCCAACAGACACATGAAAACATGCTCATCAGCACTCACCATCAGGGAAATGCAAGTCAAAACTACAATGAGCTATCACTTCACACCTGTTGGAATGGCTAAAATCAAAAACACAACAAACAAGTGTTGGTGAGGATGTGGAGAAAAAGGAACCCTCTTGCACTATTGGTGGGAATGCAAACTGGTGCAGCCACAGTGGAAAACACTATGGAGTTTCCTCAAAAAGTTAAAAACAGAATTACCCTGTGATCCAGCAATCGCACTACCAGGTATTTACCCAAAGAATACAAAAACACTAATTCAAAGGGATACGTGCATCCCTATGTTTATAGCAGCATTATCTACAAGAGCTAAATTATGGAAATAGCCCAAGTGTCCATCGCTAGATGAATGGATAGAGAAGATGTGGTATATATACACTGGAGTATTACTCAGCTGTAAAAATGAATGAAATCTTGCTATTTGTAATGATGTGGATAGAGCTAGAGAGTATAATGCTAAGTGAAATAAGTCACAGTAAGACAAATACCTTAGGATTTCATTCATGTTAAATTTAAGAAACCAAAAAAAATGAACAAAGGGAAAAAAATAAACCAAGAAACAGACTCTCAACCTTAGAGAACAAACTGATGGTTACCAGAGGGGATGGGGGAGAGGTGACAGGTGATGGGGATGAAGGAGGGCACTTGTGATGAGCACCGGGTGTTGTACGGAAGTTTGAATCACTATATTGCACACCTGAAACTAATATAACACTGTATGTTAACTAACTGGAATTAAAATTAAAACTTAAAAAAAATAATAAAGTGGTTCTGAGCTGATGTGGGAGCCAGCCCTTCACATCAGGAGGCTACCCCCCAGGAGCAACCCATGTCCACAGACACTGTCTCTAGCCAGTCAGGCCCCACGAACCTGGGCTTCCCCAGGCAGCAGTCAGGGCAGAAGAGATGCTTCCTGCTCACTCCATACTGACTGACGTTCCAATCATATTACTTGAAATACATTCCCCTGCTTCCTCACTATTTCACTTTTTTAATCTAAAATTCAGTATTTTTAAAGCCTGTGGGTTTTTAAAAAGGACTGCTTGCATTTTATGTGCTTTCTTAGTATAGTTTTGAAGTTTTTTTTTTTTTTTAAAAGATTTTATTTAGGGGCGCATGGGTGGCTCAGTGGTTAAGCATCTGTCTTCGGCTCAGGTCATGATCCCGGGGTCCTGGGATCGAGTCCTGCATCGGGCTCCCTGCTCAGCAGGGAGCCTGTTTCTCCCTCTCACTCTGCTGCTCCCCCTGCTTGTTCTCTCTCTCTCTCTAATAAAAAAATAAAATATTTTTTAAAAAATAAAGATTTTAGGAAGAGAGAGAGCAAGTGGGGGGGGGAGAATCTCAAGCAGACTCCACACTGAGTATGGAGCCCTACTTAGGGCTCAACCTCACAACCCTGAGATCATGACCCGAGCCGAAATCAAGAGTCAGATGCTCAACCGACTGAGCCACCTAGGCGCCCCTAACATTTTAAATATATATATTTTAAAGATTTTGTTTAAATATATATTTTTATATGAAAAATGAATGCCTCCCTCAGGTGACTCGTGCTTAACTGACATGCTTAACATTTCTGTTACTGTGATGTTACTGTTACCAATCTGTGACTCTAAACCTAGAGTAAAGCATATTAAACATTCAGAAAACAGTGAATCAATTAAATAGTGTGTGGTCAATAATATAGTGATTCCCTATATATTTAAGACTTAAAATGTATTTGTACTTACGACATAAGTGGAAAAGGAAATAATTAAAGGGAAAGTATTTTAGTAATGTGAAAATGGAATAACCCTCAATTACTATTACACCCAAACAATAAAGATGCCAGGTTACCACGAGGACCATGGTATAGCCCTTGCTCTACCACACTGAATTACTTTCGGGCGTGGTGGTGCCTCAGGGCCCCGCACGTTTTCTCACAGGACTTTCCATCCTCCTCAGACGCCCACCAGGCCCGTGTGCCCTGCAAGCTAACACCTTCTTCCACACCCAGCGAGAGGTCTCCTCTGAGCAGCCTTCCAACACCCGCCTGAGCACAGGGGTCAGACCCTCCTCTGGCCGCTCCCGCTCCTGTCACTGCATTTACCTCACTGACTTCCAGTGAAGCCTACAGACATCTGTGCTCCTGGGCTGGGAGCTACTCTTCAGTCCAGGAGTTGGCTCCTGGGTTCAGAACAAACCCCTTAGAGTTGAATAAACTTGGTTCTACCTCATCACTGATGAGTTTCCTTGCTCTTAGGAATCTTTAAGCCTTTTCTTCTGATCTTTCATCGCTGTCTGAAGAATAGATTCTGGCTCGTTCCTCTGAAAGCAAAGGAACTTCAGACATGGGATTGACCCTCAAAGATGAAGACCTGTTTATTCCTGAGTTTTTCTCCTGAATGTTGTTGCTTCCCACTTTACATTAATTATCCCTTCTGGAGCCAACAACATTTTTAAAGTTTTTTTTTTTTAATGATTTTATTTATTTATTTGAGAGAGAGGGAGGGAGGGAGAGAGGGAAAAAGAGGAAGAGCACCATGGGAGAATGAGAGCGAGAAGCAGACTCCCTGCAGGACTCATGACCTGGGCTGAAGGCAGACGCTTAACTGACAGAGCCACCCAGGCGCCCCAACATTTTTAAAGTTTTGATGAGAAGGTATATATAACTGTCAGACATGCTGAAATGACTTCGATTTGGGAGGTTTTGTTCTGAAAGCGTCATCACTTTTGAACACCCAAGAGGTTTTATGTACACATTAAATACTACAAAGTTTAAATACTGGGTCAACTACATAAGCAGGCAAACTGCTCATTACCACATTTTCCTCCATAAGGACATAAGTTATTTAATTAATTTTATTTGGGAGTGCCTTATTTTCCCAGCTAAGCTTTTCTGTGGGAAAGTGGCCCCAACAAAAATAGTAAAAATAAAAGGCCTTCGTACTGTTGCCCTAAGTAAATCACAACAGGGCAAGCCTCTGCAGCCCTCAGATGAGATGTGACCTCCATGCCCAACTCACCTGGGAGCTCCCCTTGGTAATGGTTTTTAATGGCTTCGGCGTCTTCCTCCTCCTCATGGGCACTGTTAGGGTCCTGGTAGGGGGCACTCAGCCCCTGCTGGTTCTGCTTCTCCCATAGATGGGTGGGCTCGTGAGTAGAAGCCCTCAAACGTTCTTCTTTCTGTAAAGAAGGAAATGAACTTTTTAACTGAAAAAACGAACTACCTTTGTGCCCACTTGGACCTACGTTTACTACATTTCTTGTTTTCAGAGAACAGCTCTCCCCGTCCCACCCCTGTTATCACACACAGCCGGCAGTTGGCGCAGTTTAGTTCTAAGGCATGAAGGCGGCACAGGGGGGCGGAGCAGAACACTCCCTCGCGCTAACTGCCCCATCAGAACAGACCCAGACCCGGGCGTCGGGAGCTGCATTGGGAGCTGCATGCCGCCGTCCCCCCTGTGGCCCAGTCAGAGCCCAGAGAGCAGCAACCAGCCTGAGGAACCTCAGCCGTGCCCGGTGGACACGTGAGGGAGGCTGTGTCTGCTGACCCCTGAGACACATACCCGGCTCGCTCGGGCTCCACCGAACTACAGTGGTGCCCAGAGGTTCCTATCCGGGCCCCTCCCCACAGAGAGCTTCCCCAGAGCTCCCGATGACAGGATGGGGAGGCGCTGGTAGGGGAGGGTCCCTGAGCCCCAGAGCAGAACAATCACACCTTTCCTCCGCCTGGCAATCCACGCACTGGTGTTCACAAGGCAGAGCTGGTGTCCAAGGAGTTAGGAATGTCTTTTTGACCTTCGTAGCCATTTCCTATCTGGCTAACAAAGTTTTATGATATCTGTCAAAGGTTACGTTTTCTAAATGATCAGATTTTCCCTGAAATCTCATACGCTGAAGAGAGAGCACAGGAGTGTCTGGTTTGCTATATCTCATCAGCGGTCACTGACATTACTATGATTCACCACACGCTTGGGTTTGAGCTGGCTCCCTGATAACAACAAGAAATAAAATGGTGGTGGCAATACAAAATTGTGAATTAGTATTCTGGAAAAGTACAGCTCTTAATACCCCAAAAATCCCAGGATAAAGCTTAGCGGACGCACCTTAATCATTTCAGTGCGCTGGCACTCGGGATCACGCCCAGCCATGGGTAAGATTCTAATCCTCTGCGTCTTTGAGCATCTCTTATCAAGTGGCAGGGTCATCTTTCTGTGTGTGGCACAGTCTGTAGAGTGAGGTCTGCTGGGAGACAGGAACGTCTCGCTGTAGACTACGAACGGTGAGGGGGGATTATGTCAAGGGCACAGACAACTGCGGACAGTGACCACTTCCCCTTCAGCAGATGAGGGAGGCCGGGTCTCAGGTCCTGGCGCTCTGAGCGTCCTCACTCTCTGCTCCCTCCCTCTGTCCCATCTCCAGGGAATGCTGGGGGGGAGGGGCGGGGAGTGCAAGTGGAGGAAGGAGGAGAACAGGCAGCAAGGTCAAGGGCCTTTCCAAAGAACCACCCCCTACAACCCCACAGCCCCCCCACCCCCTCCCAGGACCATCAGAGAGGAAAGAAGGGATGGGAAATCTCAGTTCTGTGAGGGTGAGGCAGAGGCCAGAAGCTGTGATTCAAGAACTACAGAGGCATCCCTCCATCTGCAAACGACTAGAGGGAAGGTCAAGGCAAGGAGGCCTCAGGACAGCGCAGGACAGTAGCCGCTCGAATGGGAGTCCCTGGGGCAGAACACAGTACATTCCTGACTAGAAGGAGGCAGGTCTTCAGTACATCAGAAGGAAGAAAGGGAGTTCCTTAGGAGAGCACCTCTGAAACTGGAGAGAGATGGGATGTAAGGAATATGCGGAACTTGGAGCACAGTGGGGAAAAAAGCGTGCCGTGGAATCGTTTGTCTCTTACACCACCATTCGAGAAAGCTCAGGAAGAGGTTGGATTTGAACAGCATTTACTATGCCAGGTCTCTGCACTGCATGACCTCTTATGTATTATTTGACTTAACTGACACATATCCCTGTGAAGTAGGTATTATCTCCATTTTATAGATAAGGAAACTAAAAATTAGTGAGAGTGTGGGGCGCCAGGCTGGCTCAGTCAGTCAAGCGTCCAACTCTTGGATTTCAGCTCAGGTCATGATATTAGGGTTGTGAGATCAAACCCCGCTTCAGGCTCTGTGCTGAGCGTGGAGCCTGCTTAAGATTCTCTCTCTCCCTCTGCTCCTCCCCCCAAGTCACACACATTTTCTCTCTCTAAAAAAATAAAAATTTAAAAAATAAAAGTGAGATTGAGACTCTTCTTCAAGCTTAGACAGAAGTGAGACACAACCTCAAAGCTGTCTGTCCTTAAAAAGGCGTAACAGATTTATTGAGCGTAATTTACATACCATAAAATTCAGTCATTTTAATATACAATTAAACAATTTTTTAAATTATAAAGTGCGACCATTATTACAATCTGATTTTATTTATTTATATATTTATTTATTTGAGAGAGAGAGATAAACAGAGAGAACACAAGTGGGGTTGGGGAGGAGTAGAGGGAGAGGGAGAAGCAGGCTCCCAAGGAGCAGGGAGCCCGATGCGGGACTCGATCCCAGGACCCCGGGATCATGACCTGAGCTGAAGGCAGACGCTTAACGACTGAGCCACCCTGGCACTCCTACACTCTGATTTTAGAACATTTCCATGACCTCAAAAAGAAACCTTGTGCACACTGTTAGTCCGCTAAGTGCCCCACTTTGAGGAGAGCCGCATGAAGGATAACAGCATGGTGTCCTTAGAGGGAAGGTGTGTGAAGGAGCGGAGCGAGGAGCATCCAGCGAAGAGGCTGCCGCATGGGTATGAAGCACAGGTCTGCCTGGGGTCGGGCCGCAGCCCCTCCCGTCATCTAGCCCTTTCCTCTACTGTGTGCACACACCAATAACATGCTCATGCTCGGCCAGCCTCCCAGCTAAACTCCACTGAAGGGAAAGGACACAGGCCGGCCAAGCGGCAAAGACCAGTCTTCTAGGCCTCCTACCAGTTGCACTGACCAATGTGAATTCATTCACTGGTCTTCTGGTTTATACAGTGTCTCAGGTTGGTTTTGACAGCAGGAACTGGCTCCCTGAGAAACAGCAATTTGTAGTAAAAGTGAAAAAATAGCATGGGAACCAGACCGCATCCCTGGTGAGCTGCACCTTGAAATCATGTCAATCAGGGCTGAGTCAGGCTTTCTGCACAACTCTCTGCCTTGCTGCTTTAACTACCAGTAACAACATGTCAGGATGAACAGTTACCTAAAGGTGAGTTTGGATTTAAAGACAGCTTGTCCCTGTAGACCAGTGTCTTCTCGAACGAACAGGTGGTTGTGATTGCCCTGCATTGGGGCTTTGTAGACATCAAACACTTCACTGCCTAGATGCAGGGAAAGGCTGCAAATGAGAAAGTGTTCAGTACTGGGGTGGACATTCAACAAATCCCACAGTTTCCATTCTCCCCTATAGGCTTTACTTAAACTGCTGTGGAACTGTGTCCTGAATTCATGAGAGAAACAGAGGCACTGTAAATAAGGTATTCCCTTTTAAAGCCAAAGGTGATAAAATTCATCCTTCCTTTAACTTGAAATCTAATTGTTTTGTCATTCTCCCAATCTCTACTTCATTAGTAAGATAAAAACAATTTTTTCCCAAAATACCATTGTATACTGCCCAATAGTACCTCATGCATGTGAGCTAGCCTTAGGCTTTCCCCCGGAGAAGGCAGCTACCATGAATCTGATCACATCCTGGGCCTACTTTTAAAGTGTCCTCCCAGAGGCCTAGATTTCATTAATTCTTTAATGAAAGATGGCCCCAAAGTAAGGTCCTGCACAGAGAACCCCGTTCCTCCCAGGTACCCCTCTGGGTTTTCCAGTGCCCTCCGGGCATTATGGGCTCACCTCCCATCTGACCACTTGACCACCCGAGCATTGCTTTCCTTAATTTCATTTCCTTCCTCGTCCCGGCGTTTCCTCCATCTTATCGTATTTTCTACCTGGTTCAAAACACAAAGGCATTAGAAAACCAATGTAACTAAACTGCATGTTCTTTTTTCCTCCAGTGACTTACAATCATGTGCCAAGAATTAGTATGTAGTGGTAAAGGAAGCTCACAAAAGAACTAGCCCATCAGGCAACACTGAAACCCTCCTGCAACAAATACGTAGAGATGTTGGTTAAACTAACCATTTTGTTAAAACCTTTCCTGGGCTCTAGTTCATAGCAGTGGAAGCAGAAGCGAAGTACGATGCAGGATGGAGATATTATCGCACACACTAGGAGCTCCAAAGAAGGGAGGCTGAGGCTTTGGGTCCACAAGGGTTAGGCAGTTAAAATGGAGACCTCTGCCTACTGCATGTCCACTGGAAGGGCTATGAACCCAATGAAGGAGGGACTAGTAAGCCTGACCTAGTGAGACACGGAAGCTCTGGGCATTAAGTTAAAAATAAAAAGATAAAAGAATATACAATTAAGAAATCAACAACAATTTAAACTTGAGACTTCCACTTTGCTCTGTTTTTTAGTTCAAATGTGTCCTACCCGAGTAGTAGGGAACTCCAAATCACAAAGGTAGCCTAAAAATTGGTTCTGCCCCCAGCAGAAGCTCATCCCCAAACCCAAGCAAGAAGACAACAGCCCTGTGAGAGCACAGGCATGTCCTGCCATCCCAGGCCTTCTTGAGAGGAACTGCCTGAAGTCAAGGCCTCTCTTTGTGCATAGTCGGAATTCCATAAAGAGCCTGAGCGACATCTATCGTGGGAAGCTGCAAGGGTCTACCCACTATAAAATGTAGAGGCAACTCCCTATACCTAACTATATTTATCCTAAAGGAAGTAGCTAACAATTTTCAAGAATTTGTATTGTTACTTCCATTGAAAAATTACAACTGGGAGAAAAAAGTTAGAAAAGTGACAATTACAGGGATTAAAAAAAGGGTATGTAACCTCTCCCCAAAAAATATTCTGAAAAGACTTTTCAGTCCTTGTTCTAAAGTTATTTATTGACTGAAGAGTAAACATAAAAGATCATTTCATAATCTCAAGTCTCAAGTCATTATCTCTGTTTTACTTAATGAAATACTTCAAAAGAAAAAGAAAAAATCAAGTATAGAATGGTACCTTTAATCTTAACCTGGTTCGATCTTCCTCGTCAAGCATTTTCTCACCTTCAAATTCATCTTCGTAATACTGAGGATCGAAAGGTCTAAAAATTGTTTTTTAATCTCATGTTAGCCATATTTAGTAATGAATATTATTAATGCTTATAAAATAATCATCTTTACAACATGTACCAATATGTTAAAAGTCACAGTAGACAAATAACTTCATGTAAAATTTCAAGAAAGTATGCAAATTAGTGTACTTTCTTGAAATTTGATTTTAAAACATTATCTGAAAAAAATCCAAGTGTGACTAATAATTCAAAGTCTCGTTTGAAGAGATAGGTCTTCTAAAATATAAATAAGACAATGGTCTACTTTTTTTTAAAGAAAAGTATCCTGTTTAATTACACAAAAGCTTATATTCATGAACCTTCATGAAAAATACCCATCAATACTATTTTGTTGTCCAAAATCATTGTCTTTTCCAGCCATAGTGGCTTTTGCACTGAACATTTATGAATTCTCTAGCAAACTTTCTCAATCTCATTTTCTGATTTTTCAGCTTTACACTAGTGAAAAACACCTTTGTCAACTGTCATGTCTGTTATATTTATAAGTTCCAAATGCTAGAATAATCATTCACATTAAAATTCTCACACAAGGGGCCCCTGGGTGTCTGAGTCAGTTGGTTAAGCATCTGCCTTCAGCTCAGTTCATGATCCTGATGTCCCGGGATCGAGTCCCGCATCAGGCTCCCCACTCAGCAGGGAGTCTGCTTCGCCCTCTGACCCTCCCCCCTCTCATGCACTCTCTCTCTCTCTCTAATAAATAAATAAAATCTTTAGGGACACCTGGGTGGCTCAGTGGGTTAAGTGACTGCCTTCGGCTCAGGTCATGATCCTCAGGTCCTGAGGTTGAGCCCCGCATTGGGCTCCCTGCTCAACGGGGAGCCTGCTTCTCCCTCTCCTGCTCCCCCTGCTTGTGCTTGCTCTGACAAATAAATAAAATCTTAAAATAAAATGAAATCTTTAAAAATAAAATTCTCACACCAGTAACTCATCATTTTTTACCACAGCACATCCTAAACTCACTTTTCCAGAGGTATATGAGGAATCTCCTATCTTTATAATTAGCCAACTCATAAGAAAAACATTTACATTCCACCTATTTTAATTTAGTATCTTGAAAAAAAACTTTAATCAGTCCTCTTACTTGGGTTCTATGCTGAGAACTTTAGGTAGTTTAACAAAGTACAATTCATTTCCTAAATCAGAGTTGATACTGGGGATTTCTACTTCTATTCTGGTCTCAGAAATCGGCTCTTCCTCCTGCTGGTCCTGAGGCACTCCATGTTCATCCTAAGAGAGGAATCGGGATGTGAGAGCTTGAAGTGAAATTAAAAATGCTCTAGCTCTTCTCGAGTACTAGGAGATACAGGTGTGACTGAAAATAAATTCAGACACCGCTTTCGGAACAAAACAGTCAGCAACCCCTCCAGGCCTCTCCCTAAAATTTCAGCCTCTCCCCCAAAACTACCACCATGGGAAACAAGATCTATTAGCCTGCATTACCAGAAAAAATATTTATTTTGTCGACATATCTGGTTTGCATAAGACATTAAATGACAGAACTGTGAAAATGTACAACCCCCCAGTACTAAGTAACTATTAAAATCAGAGAAGTCAAATAGCACATGCTTTCTGGCACAGGTTTGCATTAAGAAAAACGTAAATCAGGGGCGCCTGGGTGGCTCAGTCGGTTAAGCGTCTGCTTTTGGCTCAGGTCATGACCCCAGGGTCCTAGGATTGAGTCCTGCATCTGGCTCCTTGCTCAGTGGGGAGCCTGCTTCTCCCTCTGCCTGCCCCTCCCCCTGCCTGTGTTCTCTCTCTCTCTCTGTCACACACAAATAAGTAAATAAAATCTTAAAAAAAGAAAGAAAAACTTAAATCAAGGGGTGCCTGGGTGGCTCAGTCGGTTAAGCGTCTGCCTTTGGCTCAGGTCATGACCCCAGGGTCCTGGGATTGAGCCCAGCATCTGGCTCCCTGCTCAGCAGGGAGTCTGCTTCTTCCTCTCCTCCCTGGTCATGCCCTCTCTATCTCTGTGTCTCTCAAATAAGTAAAATATAAAAAAAAAAAAAAGAAAGAAAAGAAAAGAAAGAAAAGAGGGGGCGCCTGGGTGGCTCAGTCGTTAAGCGTCTGCCTTCGGCTCAGGTCATGATCCCAGGATCCTGGGATCAAGCCCCACATCAGGCTCCCTGCTCGGCAGGAAGTCTGCTTCTCCCTCTCCCACTCCCCCTGCTTGTGTTCCTTCTCTTGCTGTATCTCTCTCTGTCAAATAAATAAAATCTTTTTAAAAAAAGAAAAGAAAAACTTAAATCAAAGGTTTTCAAATTACAAGTCCTCACAGTTTAGCCCCTAAAGTTTGGCATCAACCTCATTTTGAGCAGTTCCTTGTGTGCCCTCAAATATCCACAGTTCCCAACATAGCTGAGAAAGTCACCCATTCCTCAGATGTTTCAGACCGCTACTCAATTATCTATGTCCTCTCTCCAGAGGAGTCAGACCCTTCAGCCTTTAAAACTTTAACTTTGAACAATGGGATCCGCTGAGGTTGGTGATTGTACTTACAGCAGGCTGCCCTGGAATAGTTTGTTCACTGTCCCCATCACTCTCTGAAGAAATGTCATCTATGTCTCCAAACAGATCCATGAAGGCTGGGAGAAAATATACAGTATTAATTTCTCTCATTGAGTTTCTTCACACAGTTCTTAGCCCTTCACTTCAACATTTTCCCAAGAGTCAGAAACCATACCTCCACTAAGCCAACCTTGAACTGCCTCCCTGAGCCTAGCCCCCTGAAGCCTGAGAAGTACCTATGGAGAAGGAAGGTGACCAAGTTGGTTGCTGGGAGGCAAAGCTGCCATGATAGCCAGCATTCAGCATAGTTCCTGGTGGTTGCTGCCTCTGGTATTCCTGCCCCTGCAGTTTCTTCCAACACGTGTCATCGTTGGTCTATGTGATCAATAGAATACAACCTCACTTCCAAGGCTAGGCCATGACACTGTGGCTTTTCTCTCCTTAGGCCGCTTGCTCTGGAGAAGCCAGTTGCCAAGACGTGAAGACACTCAAACTGCTCTGGAGAGGCTCATGTGGCAACTAACTGAGGCCTCCTCCCAAGAGCACATGAGCGAGCCATCTTGGAAACAGATCCTTCAGTCCCAGGCAAGCCTGTAGATAATGCATTCCTAGCCAACCTCTTGACTGCAGCCTCATCAAAAGACCCTGCGCCACAACTACCCTGCTAAGCCAATCATGACCCTCAGAAATTGTGAAATATTAAATGTTAGTTGTTCTCATCTGGACTTCTCAGGAGTAGCTGAGTAGCTGGAGAAGGTGAGGGGTGGTATGCAGGTAACGTAAGATTGTTTAATCCCCTCTTACCTCCCTAAGCCTTTAGATCCCCTCCACATAACGCCAGGGAAGCAGAGTTTGTTGTGGCTAACCAACTCTGGGGCCATGTCCTGCTGTATGTGCTGACACATCAGATCCTGAATATGCAAGTGCACCCAAACCAGTTTGGCCCAAGCTAGTGTTACAGTCTGCCCTTCATCTCACATTCTTAAAATATATTTCCATACATATTCCCTAGGCTTCTCCCTGTATCAGCAAAACCTTGAAGTTCTTTTGGGGTATAAGCTATTTCTTCTTCAGTTGGGAGTTTGTGCTTTCTCTGTCAAAGTATAAAAAGATCCTAGTGATGGGTCGACTGGTAACAAGTGGGTCAGACAGCATGCAGCTAGCTAAGTCTTGAGGGGAATGGAAACTGCCCCAGGTGAGGTTATTAGCGTTTTCAAGCAAGGAAAGACCAGTTTCCCCAGACACAGGGAAGCAAACTGCTTCTCACAGGCAAGGAAGAGTGACTAGGAAATTGAATTTTTCTGTTTCATCTGAGTCCAAACAATGTCCTTTCACATGAGAGACTTCAAGAGGCTGTGAATTCAACTAATGTTGCAATTCTGCAACCGCACAAGTGAATGTTTAATATTCAGCTACCTCCGCCCTCTGACTGCGAGATAGGAGATTCTCTTTGGGCTGTTAGGAAAGCTCACTGGTTCTCTGACCCTGACCTGAGCTGAATGTTTAAAGACCTAAGCTTGTAATATTCTTCTTTAAGTGCTCCAGGGCACTCGGAAGTAACCACCCCACACCGTAGTCAGCGTAATCATCACTACTGCCTAACAAGCGTGGCAGCCACCTGAGCCCTCAACCAGAGGGGATAATCTGATTCATCATGCCCCCACACCGTGCATTACCAGCATCCCATTTCACTGGTGAGGAGCTCAGACATGCATTCAAACCCAAACTAACTTACAAATCACATCTTCGAGGATTTGTCTCCTGGACTACCCAGTCAGGTCCAAGTTGGGGAAGAGAAAACACACTGGCTGTCCATACATACAGAATTTAATTAAAAAAATTTTTTTACTCAGGTTTCTAGAATTAAAAAAATTTTTTTACTCAGGTTTCTACCCCCTTAGAAATGAGGGACCAAATGGAAGAGGTGGAATTATTAAACTTAAAAACTTATAGTATGGAGCTGAAACTCATACCTGAGGAAGAGAAGTTTCCAGTTGGCACTGATGCCTGGGGGGGGGAGGGGATACAATGAAGCTAACTCTCCGAAGGTTGGTAAAGCTGCAAACTGGATGAGCTGCTGCAGGAAGGAACTGCCTCTGCTGAGGTGAAGGTGTTTGTGGACCCCCTTAGAAAAACTGCAAGCTGACAGGAAGTTTCCAGAAAGTTCCATGAATAAACAGGAAGGAGCAATCTCTTCTTTGATATTCAGTCTTCCAGTCTCCCTCCAGCGCCCCCTAACAGGGGGCAGCTGGCAAAGATGAAATATGCTTGCAGAATCTTGGCCCCAGCATCACTGAGCTTGGTATAAAAGGGTGGATTTGGAGATGAAAGGATAAGAGCTTAATAATGGATACACATGTCTACTAGTTAAAAAAAACTGCCAGCATGAAGGCTCTTAAAAGCCAGGCATAGGAGTTTCAACAATCTGATAAGCCAAGAAACAGCAAGAGACTGAAGGTTTTGGTGTTAGGGAAGTGGCACATTAAAAAAAAAAAAAAAAAGCAAAGGGACATTGGTGATTTAGGACCTTCTTTTTCGATGTCACTTTTCTCTATAGTTAGGTTTCAGGTAAGTCTCCCACAGCTAGCACTCCCAGACTGTACCAACAGTAGAAAGAAAGTAGGGTAGAATCCATTCATAAGGGAAAGATTAATTAGTATATGTAGACCACCACAGAAAAGACAAATGGTAAACGTGTGTGGTAAATTTAAAACATACCTGCAGGGGCGCCTGGGTGGCTCAGTCAGTTATGTGTCTGACTCTTCCTTTCGGCTCAGGTCATGATCTCAGGGTCGTGAAATCAAGCCCCGTGTCAAGCCCCCAGAGTCAGGCTCCACACTCAGCAGGGAGTCTGCTTGAGATTCTCTCTCCCTCTGCCCCTCCCCCCACTTGTGAGCACACGATCCCCACCCCCCAAATAAAGAAATCCTTTAAAAAAATAAAACATACCTGCAACTTCTTTGCCATCCCAACCATCAAGAGGGGTCAAATTTCCCTCCCTTTGAATACAGGTACACATTAGTGACTCACTTTTAATAAATAGGTGTTGGATTTTGATGTGACTTTTCCATCCTAACCATAAAACCTCAAAAAGGTAATACAGCTTTTACCTGACTCCCTCTCTTAGGGTGCTCATCTTTGGATCCCAGCCATTATGCTGTGAGAAAGTAGGGCCAGGACTGGGATGCAAAAGTGAGACACTCACTTTGAGTGAAAAACAGAAGGGGTACCCAAATCTCTGGGATCAAGACAATGATACTGCAATACAATGTTTTTTATTTTTTAAATATATTTATTTTAGAGAGAGTGCACACACAAGCAAGGAGAGGGGCAGAAGAAGAGGGAAAGAATCTCAAGCAGGCTCCAACTCCCTGCAGAGCACAGAGCCCAACGAAGGGCTCAGTCTCACCACCCTGATAGCATGACCTGAGCAGAAATCCAGAGTTTGCCGCTTAACCGACTGAGCCACCCAGGCGCCCCAATACAATGTTTTTTAAAACTTCATGTGAAAAACCCATGAACAAAATATCAAAATTTTAAGAAAAGCAAGGATCCATCCAGCTCTGTACTTGTGCAACTCTCCTCACTTGCCTTAACCCTAATTCCAGCCATCAGATCCTGTTTACATAAAATCCTGATATTTTGTTCATCATGGATTTTTGCATTAGTTCCAATTTTTTTTAATGTATCACAATACCATTTATCTTGATTACTATAATGGTCTGAATTGGGACCCTCTCACACAAGGTTCATATATACCCAGAACTTCAGAATGTGACTTTATTTGGCAGTAGGGTCTTTGCAGATATAATTAGTCAAGATGAAGTCTACTGAATTAGGGTTGGTCTTAAACCCACTGATTGGTGTCCTCATAAGGAGAGGAAGACCTGGAGACAGAGAGAGACACAAAGCAAACAAAAGGAAATGAACCATGTGAAGACCAAGAAAAGACTGGAGTTCTGTTGCCAAAAGCCAAGGACTGCCAGGAGCCCCTAGAAGCTTGGACAAGGCAAGGCAGGATTCTTCCCTAGAGCTTTCAGAGGTAGCCTGGCCCTGCCAATACTTTGATTTAGGATTTCTAGGCTCCAGAACTGTGAGAATACATTTCTGCAGCTTTAAGCTATCCAGTTTGTGGTATTGTCTTATAGCAAACTGAAATAAGGAGTGAAGCTCTTTTTGGGACCCTTAAACTCTGCACCCCAGAGGAATGCTTCACTTGCCTGCCCTGGCCCCAACTAGGAGGCTTCTTTGTGGGGGCAGGGGAGGGGCACAGCAGCAGGAATTCAATGAAACCTAAGACTTCCTGTGACGCTATTTATACAGAATCAATTTGCTTTAGGTAAAGTAGATTTCCTGAACAGAGACTTGCTTTAAAAAATTTTTTATTACAATTAAGATTACACAAAAGCAAATCAATTCATTTCAATCAAAATAACTCATGTTTACATATTTAATAAACTGTACAAAAAATACATAAAATGTTTTCACATTGTGCTTCAATCATCATCTTCTTCCTCTTCATCACTGATCACGTACTTCTTATGCTTTTTACTTGCTTTATCATCATCTTCTGCTTTTCTCTTTCCAGAGGGTTCCCCTTCCTAAACAAATAAAATTTTAAAAATCTGAAAGTCAATAGGAAATATTTCTAGGAAGGTTTATCAAAAGTAGCTCTGAACTGAATGATCCTCTGAAAACACAAAATAAAATAATTTTTAAAATAAGAACATTCACCAAATGAATAAAACCAGTGGTGAAGGTCATGGCTAGTTTCCAAATCTACAAGTACTAGAAGCATTAAAAAAATGACAACTATCTAGAGCTAATTATAAACTAACTATAAAACAACCCAAGTTCAGGACTGCAAGGAAGAGCTAGGAAATTATAAGCAATCTCTTGGAAGGGAGACCTTGTACATGGAGAAGGGCATACAGGAAACTGGAAACTGGGTCCGCCCTGGGAAGGGTCGGGGCTCTCCAAAGAAGTCTGCCTGTTATAACCACTGATCCTGTGAATATTTTTACTGTGATCAGGTGGCTGATTAAACTTTTCCTCTGCTTCCTCAGCATTTCACCTCTTATCTAAAATTCAGTATTTTAAGGGCGCCTTGATGGCTCAGTCGGTTAAGGGTCTGCCTTCAGCTCAGGTCATGATCCCAGGGTCCTGGGATCAAGCCCCACATCGGGCTCCCTGATCAGTGGGGAGTCTGCTTCTCCCTCTGCCCCTCCCCCCTGCTCATGCGCACGCGTTCTCTCTCTCTCTCTCATAAATAAAAAATAAAATTCAGTATTTTAAAGACCATTAATTTTTTAAAATAATGATTTCCTATTTTGGATATACTAAAAACTCACATCATAAAGGTTTCAAAAATATTTGAAGAAGTTAAAGGTTTATTACACAAGTCCACATTACTTAAAATCATGTACAATATTCTAATAGAAACAATTCAGTTTTGAACTTTTACAGATAGAACTCAATATATCAACATCTAAATAATATCAAATATTGACTAAAATGAATTGATACAAAATATGACACTGCAGAATTGCCTTCCCTGGCTTCCTCACCAAAAATTAAACAGGGTGGATCATCTGAAGGCTGAAACTGGGGAAGGCCAGGCAGCTCTCGCTATGACCCGAGAATGTTTCCGGATGTACAAGCTGGTCTATCATCTACTTTTTCTGATGGTCCCTATGGCTGGCTCTCGGAGGAGCAAGATACCATCCCACACTTGCTTCCTGCCTTATTATCCCAAACGCAACCCCACAGACCTGAAGTGCCACAGGAGAATTCAAAGGGGAAGGTTATGAATCCAGAAAGAGATCCAGAAGTCCTCCTGCACTTACTTCCTAGCCGGCAACGGTAAAGTTATCCAAACAGCAAAGCGGGAATATGGATCCCGCCTCCAGGGTGTGACTAGCGCTCGTTTCTACTTCTATAGCCTGGAGCAAACCTAGATATTTCCCTTCTCTCCCAACCCAACATCAGCAAAGGCAAAGAGGACATTCAATCCTACCATTGGTCTTTTCATTTATTTTCAACTGAAAGTCTTATTTTAAACACTGTACGTGCAAGCCTGCTTGTGGCAACCTTCCCTATATAACCTCAGTTTATTCTTCAGCTCTAAACATCTTCAGCTCTAAAATTCTCTAAGGAGTTTAGTTTGAGTTAACTAAAGAACTGGCATGGTACTTCTCAAAGGTGGTAGAGCCTGAAATCAGGAAAGAGACTCTTAACTACAGACAACAAACTGATGGTTACCAGAGGGGAGGGAGACAGAGGGATGGGTGACATAGGTGATGGGGATGAAGGAGTGCACTTGTGATGAGAACAGAGTGTCGTATGGAAGTACTGAATCATTAAATTATCTGAAACTAATATTACACTGTATGTTAACAAACTGAAATTTAAATAAAAACTTTAAAACAAATAAGTAAAAGGTGGTAGAGCCTGTCCTCAAGGATGCAAGACAGGGCCCAGCAGATTGGAGATGATCAGGGCTCTCCAAACAAGTCTAATTGACACCAATCCTAATCCACTGTCTGGGGTAAGACACTCCAGAATTCTGCTTGGGAAATCCTGCCAGAACTGATTTCCCCAGCAGCTACAGGCAAGCACAGTAAAGCACAGCGAAGGAATGCAGGACTTAGTGAATGGCATCCTTCAGGAGACCTCCTATTGTGCAAGTAAAAAACGTGGGATTCTACTCTACTGAACTGAGCTGGAATAAATCTCAGTGCCATGTATAAATGCAACAAATGACAGAAATATTCCTATTAGACTGAAGTTTGCTAACACAACCATGAATCCAAGTCCATATAGATAAAGGAATGGCAGCCCAGTTTTGAAGGAATTATCTTCCAACAATTTAAAACTAATGGTAACTATTTGTAATTGTTTTTAAAACTAAATGACTGATTTTTTTTTCATACTAATAAGCCAGGTCTCAGAGTTTACTTAACACAAAACATACCTAAGAATATATATAAACAGGAGTGTCTTAAAGTATGAGAGACCAACACGAAGAATGTCAAAGGCTTCCAGGGAAATATATTCAGAATACCAGTAATGGGAAATCCTATACTGGAGGGCGAGCTGGGGCTATGCTAGTTCCCAGTCACCTACGGCCCCACAAACAGACAGTGAGGACCTCTAACAGGTAAGGCAGGGTCGCCAAGGTGGAGAATGGTGGCTCCACGAGGGAAAGCTGGGAGACAAACCAGACCACCAGGTACTTCCTTCTAAATAATCCTTCTCAGCAGGTCGCCTGCTCCATCTAAGAAAGCTGAGGACTGGCCATGATCCTTTCCTGTCCATTGTCTTCATGTTTCTTTCTTCTCGGGTCTTTCCTTTTTCCACAGTGTCTCCTCTTACCCATTTTTCTACCTTGCGAGTTATGTAGGTTTTCTAAAGTTGTTTACTGCTTACAAAAATAAGGGAGGATAAAAAAGCTACTTTTCTCCTTTTTTGTAACTTAGACCCTGTTGGGAAAGAGAAACTAGCATTTCCTGTTCAGATACTACATGTTACCGTGCTACCCACTTCTGTATGTTATTTATCATCAGGCAACAACTCTGCAAGCAGCAAGCATAAATGCCACTGAAGAGATGAGGAAACAGATGCAGAAATGTGAGATGACTTGATCAAGGCCATATGAGTGGCCAAGATTCAATAATCCAGTTCACTATAATCCAGACTCATGCCCTTTCCCCCCATATCACAGAAAGCTCTGCTGATTATGGTGGTTCTCTAGGAACTTAGAATCTGCAAGCTCTGCTACATCTCACCCAGGCTCATGGCATCTGGACGGGGCTTAGTGTACAAACAGGTAGAGGGACCTAGTGCAGGTCTGACCCCTTACCTTCTCTCTCCCACTGCAACCCACAGCCAGGACTTGAGTAGTGAGGAGAAAGTGGCCAGGGGAAGGGAGGTCCAGGCAGAAGATTTTTCTGTTGTCATGAAAGGGGAAGGGAAGGGTACAGGAAGCCCTAGCAGAGTATTAGGGTGAGGAAGGGGGTAGTTCCCGTAATAGACAACTAGGAGGCATTCACAAGAGGCATTTGTAAGTCAGGCAGTTACAGGTTTTCCCAGCCTAGAAGAAGGCTACTGGATGGATCACATTTAAAAATCTCACTTCTGAGAATACTAGAGATAAACAGAAGTTCCATGGCAAATCTCAATTTTCATTTACAGTTTCTGCTTGCCAAGAAATAAAATAGCATCTGCTTAGATGAGGATTCCCATTTGCCAACACTGCAACACACTATAAAATCATCATTAAGATGTTTCCAATCTAATTTAAAACAAATACATTGCAGAATAATTTGATAATTTCTGTCTAGTTATTTTCCATAGCATGCCACTTCTAACAATGACTGGGAAACATTAAATGTTGTGATTAACAAACAATAATGCAACACAGAATTCTGCTTCACATAAGAGCGTCACAGAAGTTTGTAGTTCACAGAAAACCAAAATGATCAAAATACATTAAAACCATGGATAAGAGAAACACATCATCAATTTCCTTCAATATGACAAAAAATCCCTCCCTGCCATGGAAAATACCTAACCATAATGGGAAAATATAAACAAATCAGTGCGACTGCAAGAAAATAAGGCATAATCAGAGGCCAAAAATTAAGTGAAACCAAGAGATAAATAGAGCACTAAAGCACGCTTTCTCCCTGAAGACCTTCACCACACTGTGAACATCAGCTTTGGTTTGTATGCTCCGCAGTTGCTGAGGACAGGGGACAAAGGCCAACTGGAGCAGATTAATAGCAGACCCCAAAGAACTACATCTTTAGTATAAAGGCAAACCAGAAATAAGCCCAGGCCCACTTCTGTGAGGCAGGGGTCAGTGAATTTTTCTGGTAAAAGGGCCAAATAATAAACATCTTGGGCTTTGGTAAGACACACGGTTTCTGTTTTAACTACTCCACTCTGCCACTGAAGCAAAAAAACATTCACAGGCAATACGTAAATGAATAAGCATGCCTGGTTTCTAACAAAACTTTATTTAAAAAAATGGCTGGCAGGGTGCCTGGGTGGCTCAGTCAGTTAAGCGTCTGCCTTCGGCTCAGGTCATGATCCCAGGGTCGTGGGATCAAGTGCCGCATCGGGCTTCCTGCTCAGCGGGGAGCCTGCTTCTCCCTCTGCCTGCCGCTCCTCCTGCTTGTGTGCGCTCTCTCTCTCCCTGACAAATAAATAAAATCTTAAAAAAAAAGAAACGGTTGGCAGGCTAGTGAGGTGACATTTGCCATGAGCAAGTGTGTATGAGCCAAGCATAACATAAAGAGTTGCTGAATCACTATATTATACACTTGAAACGAATATAACACAGTGTGTCAACTATACTTCAACTTAAAACAAAAAGCTGGCATTCTTGACTTTCTCACATATATAAGTTTGTGTGTAATTGAATTCTTCGAAGAATGAACAAGATTTTGGAGGGGAAAAAAAAGCCTAGAACCAAGTAATATCAGAAAGCTGCTTTCAGAGAATGAGAGTTAAAGCTACTGATTGCATCACAGAGTATCAGTCATCATTATAAAACAGAAAAAATTAATTCTAGGAAAATTCATAACCTCAAGTCAGAACTCTTTCTTCCAGGTAATCTAAGAAGACCTCATTCCTAGAGTATACTTTAAAATGATCCCAGGTGGCTGGGGCACCTGGGTGGCTCATTCAGTTAAGAATCTGCAGCTTAGGTCATGATCTCAGGGTTGTGGGATCAAGTCCTGCCTTGGGCTCTGCACAGGGTATGGAGCCTGCCTGAGTTCTCTCTCTCTCTGCACTCGACCCTCCCTTTCATTCATTCATTCACACATACATAAATAAATAAAAGTGATCCTAGGTGGCTGATATCCAATGCACTTGGCAGAGGCAAATATAAATCACCTTTATCGGAACCCAACGATCTAGACACCTCAAAAATTCCCATTGATCTGAGCTAAGTAAATCAATCATTTAATCTCAGGACACACAGAGAAATAAGTCATCAAGAAACAGAGCTAGTAAATGGGCAATAAAATCACACATGTAAAGATTTCAGACACTGGAATTATCAGACATAAAAGACTACATATACATAGGTTTAAAACATTTAAAGACATAAAAAGGAGAAGCTGGAAATATGAGTTAGGGGAAGGAGTTTTTAAAATGACCAATTTGAAAAAGAAACTACAACTAAACATTTTTTAAACAGCCAATTTGAAAAAGAAACTAAACCTCTACAGATGAAAACAAACAAAGTAAAAATTCAATGACAGATTAACGTGAGACACAGCTGAAAGAAAGGGGCAGTGAACTAGAAGGCTCTAAAGAAGTATCACGGAATGCAGAGACAAAGACAAGGGAAATGAGAGTTGTAAAGGACAGAAGGAAACATGCATTTAATCAGTTTCATAGAGAAAGGACAGAAAGAATGGTACAGAAGTAATATCTGAAAAATTGACAAGTGAGAAATTTTCAGAACTGATGATGAATTCAAATTTAGGAACAAATCCCAATCAGAAAAATAAAAGGTAATACCAAAGAGATAGCACAGTACAATTCAAGAACACCAAATATAAAAAAAGATCTAAAAAGACTGAACTAAAAAGTCCTGGGGATATAAGGTACAGCATGGTGGCTAAGTTAAAAATACAGTATTGAATATTTGAAAGTTGCTAATAGCATAGACCTTAAAAGTTCTTACCACAAGAAAAAAAGTTTGTACCTATGTGTGATGAATGTTACCTAGACTTACTGTGGTGATCATTATGCAATATATACAATTACTAATTCAATCATTATATTGTACACCTTAAACTAATGTTGCATGTCAGTTACATCTCAAAAAAAAAAAAAGACTTAAAATTTCTCAGCACCTGTATGTACTCTTATCATCTGGAAAGGATACTGTTAAAAATATAAGTTAAAATACCTTTAAATTACTTTGAAATAATTTTTTATTTTGATAGAAACTTATTTTAATTTATTGAATTACTCAATACTATTCAAATACTATTTCATCTAAAGGGAAAAAAACAGGTTTTTCTCCCATTAGAATTATTTCTATAATTTAAATAAATATATTGAAAATAAAAAGGTCAAAAGAGAAGATATAAACCCCCTAATCTACCCACGCTGAATGATTTCCAGTTTCTAGTCAAGCCTTGGTAGCACAGGGCCCCGCACGTTTTCTCACAGGCCTTTCCATCCCCCTAGGACGCCCACCAGACACTTTTGTCCACACCCAGCGAGAGGTCTCCTCTGAGCAGCCTTCCAACTCCCGCCTGAGCACAGGGATCAGACCCTCCTCTGGCCGCTCCTGCTCCTGTCACTGCATTTACCTCACTGACTTCCAGTGAAGCCTACAGACATCTGTCTGTGCTCCTGAGCTGCGAGTGGACTCGAGGACACAGGGTAAACCCCTAGCATTGAATACATTTGGTTTTACCTCATCACTGGTCAGTTTCTTCGCTTTGAGTAATCTTTGAGCCTTATCTTCTTCTGATCCCTCATCACTGTCTGACGAATAGATTCTGGCTCGTTCCTCTGGAAGCAAAGGAATGATTTGTGAGTTAACTTTCGAAGACGGTGATCTGTTCATTTCTGGATTTTTCTTCTGATGATTGATTATCTTTAGTTCCTTCTGTGCATTTTTTCCAGAAGAAACAATCATTAAAAATTTTTTTATTTAAAAAATAAGTGTAAGATTTAATATGCTGAAGTGAAGCACTTACCCTCTCAAAATACAAGAATGGTTCATCCGACCAGTTTTAAGTATTAAAAAGGCTGTGTGCAAGGTCACTAAAGACATAAACACCACTACTGACAACAAGCTACTGACACCTGAGTCATTCTTTCATGGGGGATAACTGTTAATTCCAAAATAAGCTTTGAAGATAAAAGCAAGTGGTGGTTTGCCAGTCCTGTAAAGACCATTTGTTGCCATACGGACCTTTCAAAAGGAGATGGAGATGAGTAACATTCTGCTCTGATGCCCAAGCCAAGGTGAAAGTCAGGATGGAACCAAGCACAGCTGACTTTAGACCAACGCTTTCACAAGAGAATCCAGAGTCTTCCCTGGAACCGAACTTGTCAGGTTTTTGATCTCTGGTGAACTGAATATTATATATCTCTCTCCCTAAAAGCAGCCTCAATTTTTTTGTTTTTATTTAGTTTTTATGTGGTTTATTTCCACAATTAATCTTTTCTGTGGGAAATTAGCTCTAAAAAAAAGTCTCTGTACTGTAGTGCCAAAATAAATAACAGGCAAGAAGGGTGTAAGAGCTCACAAGGACAAATGCAGTCACCGCAAGAAAAGGAGAAAGGAGTTTTACAGGATGGTAGTGAGGGGAAATTTGAATGTTCTTAAAATTTGTCATGTGATGGGGACAAAACTAGGATGCATGGTCACCCGTGGTACACCTTACACTCTACAGCGGTTCCCAAAGCTCTACCAGGTTAATCTAGGGAGGACTGGAGTTTCATTTCACAGATGGGGAACACAATATTCAGAGACAGAAGTCACTTGCCTGAAGCTGATGACTGGTAAGAATAGTAACAATGGTTTTAGATTACGTTTATTTAGTACTCATATGTGCCAGGTACTGGGCAAAGTACTTTACGTGTATTATGTCATTTAATTCTCAAAACAACCTCACTTTGTAAGTACTACCAATATTAATAGGTTGTTTTCTTTTTTCCTGATGGAGTAACAGAAAATAGGTATTATAACTTTCCAAAAGTCATACAGCTAAAGAGTGGCAGAACTGAGAGCAGGCAGGGTCAGGTCAGGGACCAGGCCAGTCTTCTACCTCAGGTTTAGTCTGCGGGCTGTGGGGAAATCCCTGGATACAGTACTGTGGCTGAGACAGATGCCTCAGAAGTCAGATGACCCTGTTTCAAGAACTGTCCGCTTACCAACTATGCATCTTTGGGCAAGTTACTAAACCTCTCAAAGTCTCTGTTCCCTCAATAAGAACAAGACAGCAGTTCCCACCCTTACTTCTGCAATGTCTAGTTCAGCAGCCCTTGAAATATATCACTCATTAACACTGGTTCCTCGAAAATAAAAAGTCCATGGGCGCCTGGGTGGCTCAGCTGTTTAAGTGTCCAACTCTTGATTTTGGCTCAGGTCGTGTGTGATCTCTGTTGTGAAATCAAGCCCTACGTCAGGCTCTGGGCTGGGTGTGGAGCCTGGTTAGAATTCTCTCTCTCTCTCTCTCTCTCCCCCTCCCCGCCCCTCCCCCCACCCTCTCTCTAAAAAAAAAATAAAATATTCAGTGACTGGGCATTCAGAGTAGGCCAAATGCAAAGATAACTTCCTGAACCCCAAAATTATGAAATTTAACTTCCGCACACTCACCTCGAATGCCCCCTTTGTATCGGTTTTTAATGGCAGCCAAGCTTATGGACTCCTCGCCCTCCTCCTCCTCATCATAGCGGTCAGGTTCTAGGTAGCTAGCACTCAGCCCCCGCTGGTGCTGTTTCTCTCTCATCCGGCGCTGCTGAGATTCCCTACGAATAGAAGCCCTCAAACGTTCTTCTTCTTTCTGTAAAGAAGCAAATAAAATACTGAACTTTAAAAAATGAACTAGTTTACTGCCCACTTAAACTACTTTTACTATCAAGAACATGTAAATGCCCAGCCCAGGATAAACCTATTTCTGCGGTTCTCCCCGTCCCACCCCTGTTATCACACACAGCCAGCAGTCGGTGCAGTTTAGTTCTAAGGCATGAAGGCGGCACAGGGGGGCGGAGCAGAACACTCCCTCGCGCTAACTGCCCCATCAGAACAGGCCCAGACGCGGGCATCGGGAGCTGCATTGGGAGCTGCATGCCGCCGTCCCCCCGGTGGCCCAGTCAGAGCCCAGAGAGCAGCAACCAGCCTGAGGAACCTCAGCCGTGCCCGGTGGACACGTGAGGGAGGCTGTGTCTGCTGACCCCTGAGACACATACCCGGCTCGCTCGGGCTCCACCGAACTACAGTGGTGCCCAGAGGTTCCTATCCGGGCCCCTCCCCGCAGAGAGCTTCCCCAGAGCTCCCGATGACAGGATGGGGAGGCGCTGGTAGGGGAGGGTCCCTGAGCCCCAGAGCAGAACAATCACACCTTTCCTCCGCCTGGCAATCCACGCACTGGTGTTCACAAGGCAGAGACAGAATATGAGAGGACAGGGATAGTACGGCATTTCTTTGAATTCCTCATTTAATTGCTATTACTGCACACAACTCCGTTGCTCGACATTCTCTGCAGCAGATTTTTCATTAAGGTTGTACGGAGTACAGAGTAAAAATAACTGTTGGTACAACCGGGATTAAGAACAAACTAGCTCATTCCTTATGCATTTCCATGGAAACTGGGGAAGTGGAGGAGGGCTTGGGGGATCTTTTAAGGTGGTCCAGAGGGCTCCTCCAATAATGCTGAGACCAGAGTCTGAAGGTTCCTGTAGCTACCTTTGCTTGAGGAGAAAAGGCAGGGAAACAGAGCAAGAAGTCAGGCTCCAAAGCCAATGCACCTATATACCACTGGGCTAGGCACTACTATGAATCTGGTTTAGTTAACCTGCTTCCATGAACAAAATATGAGAAGAAAAAGCAGGGGGCCAGGGCCAGACCATCAGCAGAGTCTGACATTGAGA
The DNA here is from genome assembly GCF_037043125.1 of Eumetopias jubatus. Taxonomy (NCBI): domain Eukaryota; kingdom Metazoa; phylum Chordata; class Mammalia; order Carnivora; family Otariidae; genus Eumetopias; species Eumetopias jubatus. The sequence goes on from NW_028274813.1 coordinate 92,997,709, forward strand.
TCGGTAAGAAAGGCCCGGAGGCAACCAGAGCGTCTTCGCCTCACTGTGCCCTGGTGCCCTAGGGAACGGAGTCCCATGAAGCAGGCAGGGCAACGCGTGAAATCTAGCAGGTATCAGAGAATGAAACTATTCGGCTGCATTCGGCTGCTTAAAGCAAGTGCCGCACCAAAGGCCAATGGTGTCGATACACACACACACACCCGTCACTGAGGGACTATGCCCCAGAATACACTTGTGCCTCCCTGGCAGTTGTGGCAACTCTAACAGGTAGAACATTATAAACGGATCTGTTTGATTCTCCTCGGGCGTGTTCCCACTCAAACTTTTCGTTTATTTTTATTCTATTTCAGACTACATCTCTAGCATTTCCACGAATTTTTAACACAGATTCTAAGCCAGACAGAGCTCACTGAATCATCTTTGAAATTCTATACCAAAGTTTAGATCCCTTCAGTCCCCCAGTCTGTTCCTGAATAGTCAGGACCTGGTGAGAGAAACCCGAGCCCTTGCGTCTGTTTTGTGACCACCGCCACATCACTTGCTTGGCAAATGCTTCGGGAACTGATCCAGCTCCCGTTCATGCCGGCACGTGAGAGAAAAGGTGCGTAAGAGATGAGAACAAAGTTTTGGGAAATGCTATTCTTAACATAGAGCTATACCTCATTTTATTGCACGCTGCAGATACTGTGTTTTTTTCTGTTTTGTTTTTTTATAAATTGAAGGTTTGTGGCAACCCTGTGCCAGGCAAGTCCCTAGGCATAATTTTTCCAGCACCATTTGCTATGTTTCTGTATCATATTTTGGTAATTCTTACAGTATTTCAAACTTTTTCATTATTCTATTTGTTATGGTGATCTGTGATGAGTGATTACGACTTGCTGAAAAGGTCAGATGATAGTTAGCAAAAAAAGTTTTAAACTAAGGTATGTACATTTTTTTAGACATAATGCTATTGCACACTATGCTGTAAACATAACTTTTATATGTACTGGGAAACAACAAAAAAAAATCATTTGATTCACCTTATTGTGAAATTTACTTTATTGCGGAGGTCTGGAACCAAACCCACAGTTTCTCCGAGGTATGCCTGTACCAAAAATCCCAATTTAAAGCTTAGCCGACGCACCTTGATCATTTCAGTGCGCTGGCACTCGGGATCACGCCCAGCCATGGGTAAGATTCTAATCTTCTGTGTCTTTGAGCATCTATCCGCAAGTGACAGGGTCATCTTTCTGTGTGTGGCACTGTCTGTAGAGTGAGGTCTGCAGGAAATGAACAAAAATGCCTCTTTACCACATACATCTGTGAACCAGTCATATCATCAACATCACAAAAACAAGAGACCAGAGACCATTTCCTATTCTCTAGAAAAAAATAGGTGGGGACACTCAACTACATATACTAGGAGAGGGATTCCAAACTTCTGTGGCTCACTGAAACATTCTTATCTTACAAGTTTTTTACTTGTAAAAAAGTCTTTGCAAGGCACAATCACCCTCCAGAATCAGTAAATACATAGATTCAAGGAGCATTTACTGAAAACTAAGTGCCAAGCAACATGCTCTGTGTTTTACAGGTTAAATGACTTCACTGTCACATCTACTCTATAATTATTACATTTTATGTATCAGGGAAGTGAGGCAGAGAGGTTGAGAAAGTTGCACAGGGTCACACAAAGGGAAATGAGAAATATAGGTCTGATTCTGAAGCCTCTACTGACCACTACAATTCTCAAAAAGCTACGTCATAACCAAGATCATTGTGCCCTCTTTAAAGATAAACATTACCCAAGGAGGATGATCTGCTTCAAATCAAGAAAAGAAAAATACAAACATTTCAGAGTAGTGCCTACCAGTCTAAAGACGGGGAATGCTCTCACCAGCTGATCTGAGTGTCCTGGGCTGCTTGGGGGACACAAACCTGGAGAGGTACTGGGTGCAGCAGCCTCAAGAACGGGATGACCCCAGCCTTCACGCCCAACTCATTGCCTTTCCTCTGATTGTATGCACACTACCAACCTTATTCTCAGTCTTCCAGATCAATTTTATTAAAAAAAAAAAAAAAAAGACACACTGACCAGCAAATATTCTAGGCCCCCTGGCAGTTATAGTATTCACTGGAATTAATAAATTAACATTGTGGTTTACATAACAGTCTCTTGTAAGTTTTATCATCATGACCCGGTTCCCTGTGAAACAGCAATTTTTAGTGCACTTGACACAACAGCCTTTGAACCTTCAGAGCTGAGAACCATACCTTGGTCTTTGGTGAACCATACAGAAGGTTATGTCAATCAGGAGTCAAGTATTTTGGACGATATCTATATTCACTGCTTTTACTGTAAAAATAGTAGTTGATAATAGTTACCTGAATGTGAGTTTGGTTTTAAAAACGGCTTGTCCCTGTAGACCAGTACCTTGTCTTATAAAAAGATGGTTGTGATCTCCCTGTAGTGGAGCTTTGTAAACATCAAACACTTCGTTGCCTAAATGCAGAGACATGCTGAAAAGAAGGAACACTTCACATTTTAAAGTCATAAAGTTTCATTCTATCATTTCACTTTAAATTGTGATTCAACTGCTACTTTCTCTCCTTACACAGAGTTCAGAAGGAAAGAAAAAAGGTGGCACGATGTGAGAAACCACCTACACAGAGTAAAACATGTTGTAGGTTTCTGTTTACAAACAAAGCATGTTGAGAAGGAAAGCGTGCTCTGATGGGTACTCATTCTCTACCACTTTCCCAGTGAAAGGCAGTTTTTCTAACTCGTCACCTGAGAGTGAGCAGTGTGCGATGAGGAGCAGAGTTGGTCTAACATTTCCAAACTACTATGCTATGGCAGGACAGGATGATCACATTTCCGGCCTACTTCTAATGCCTTTCACCAGCCTGTCTGACCCTCAACTACCTATCTACTTCTCTCAGGTCTTCTGTGCAATGCCAGAGACCAAGCAATGGAAACACTTTAATAAGAGGTATCCCCCAAATAAGGTTTTCTTCTAAAGTCTGACCCCTCCTAGCCACATTCTAGGTATTTCAATGCTCTTCAAGGCATTTTGGGCTTACCTCCCATCTGACCACTTGACAATCCGAGCATTGCTTTCTTTGATTTCATTTCCTTCCTCGTCCCGGCGTATCCTCCATCTTATCGTATTTTCTACCTGGTTCAAAACACAAGTGCCTTAGAATGCTGTAGTTTATGCTTCTTTTCTCCGCAAAAGACACAGAATCATAGAATTTCTGTCATACACTTAGTGACAGAGAAACAGACAACACTGAAATCCTCTTGTTTTAATCATTTATAAATGTTGAATAAATTAACAACAGAAAAAACAATTAGCTTAACTTCTAAACTCCTAGTGCTGGAATCACAAAGGAAGCTGAGTGCCAGAGCATCTGAGCTAATGCTACATCCGTAGTAGCCCTGGGATATGTTAAGAAAGAACCCATAGTAAGAGCTATGAGGACAGGAAATAAGACTTGAGACCACAGGAAATAGCAATTTAGACCTGAGGCTCCCTCTATAAAGCAGGTTCTCTCACAGAGCTAACAACCTAATAAATGTGGGACCAAAAACCTCTGCCCAGGGAAATAGGGAAACTCCCAAAATATGGGGAAGGAAAACGCAGCACCCTAGGAAGATTTAAAACCCAGGTTTTTGAGGAGGTTTAGAGTCTAACTTTATCTTGATTGCATGTGGGGGAAACACCAGGCAGGTCTGGAAAACATTCAAGAGCTTCTAATATGAAAACCTACTGAAATTAAAAACTCAATGGGAGTGGGGCACCTGGGCAGCTCAGTCAGTTAAGCATCTGACTCTAGATTTCAGCCCAGATCAGGATCTCAGGATCCTGAGATCAAGCCCTGTGTTAGGGCTCCACACTCAGCAGGGAGTCTGACTGAGAGTCTCTCTCTCTCTCTCCTTGTCCCCCTGCTCCTCCTTCCCACCCCCACTCTCTCTCTAAAATAAATAAATAAATAAATATTTAAATGGTAAACTAATCTCCAACAAAGCGGGAAAGAATATCCAAGAGAAAAAAGACAGTCTCTTCAACAAAGTGGTGTTAGGAAAACTGGACTGCAACATGAAGAATGAAACAGGACCACTTTCTTACACCACACACAAAAATAAATTCAAAATGGATAAAAGACCTAAATGTGAGACAGGAAACCATCAAAATCCTAGAAGAGAACACCGGCAGAAATACCTCTGATCTCGGCCACAGCAACTTATTAGACACGTTGCCAAAGGCAAGGGAAACAAAAGCAATAATGAACTATTGGGACCTCATCAAGATAAAAAGTTTCTTCATAGCAAAAGAAACAATCAACAAAACTAGTAGGTAGCCTACAGAATGGGAGAAGCTACCTGCAAATGACTTATCTGATAAAGGGTCAGTATACAAAATCTATAAAGGACTTACCAAATTCAACATCCAAAAAACAAATAATCCAGTTAAGCAATGGGCAGAAGACATGAATAGACACTTTCCCCAAAAAGACATCCAGATGGCTAACAGACACATGAAAAGATGTTCAACATCACTCATCATCAGGGAAATTCAAATCAAAACCACAATGGGGTATCACCTCACACCTATCAGAATGGCTAAAATTAACAACACAGGAAATAACAGGTGTTGGCGAGGATTCAGAGAAGGGGGAGCCCTCTTACACTGTTGGTGGGAATGCAAATGTACAGCCACTCTGGAAAGCTTTTTAACTTCAAAAAGTTAAAAAATAGAACTTACCATCCAGCAATTGTACTACTAAGTAGGATACAAGGGGTATTGAAGGGGTACATGCACCCTGATAATTATAGTAGCATTACCAACAATAGTCAAACTATGGAGAGAACCCAAATGTCCACTGACTGATGAATGGATAAAGAAGATGCAGTATATCGGGACGCTCGGGCGGCTCAGTCGTTAAGAGTCTGCCTTCGGCTCAGGTCATGATCCCAGGGTCCTGGGATCGAGCTCCGCATCTGGCTCCCTGCTCGGCTGGGGGCCTGCTTCTCCCTCTCCCTCTTCCCCTGCTTGTGTTCCCTCTCTCGCTGTCTCTGTCAAATAAATAAAATCTTAAAAAAAAAAAAAAAAAAGACGCAGTATACACACACACACACACACACACACACACACACACACACACACACACACGATGGAATATTATTCAGCCATCAAAAAGAATGCAATCTTGTCATTTGCAATGACATGGATGGAGCTAGAGTATATAATGCTAAGTGAATTAAGTCAGAGAAAGACAAATACCATATAATCTCACTCATATGTGGAATTTAAGAAAACAGATGGCATATGGGAAGGGGGTAAAGAAAAAAAGGAGAGAGGAAATAAAGCCTTAAGTGACTCTTAACAACAGGGAACTGAGGGTTGATGGAGGGAGGTAGGTAAGAGAGGGACTAGATGGGTGATAGGTATTAAAGAGGGCACTTGTCATGAGCACTGGGTGGTGTACATAAGTGATGAATCACTGAAGTCTACTCCAGAAACTAATACTGCACTACATATAAACAAAATTTAAAAACTAAAAAGTTAAAAAATAAAAATAAATCTTAAAAAAAAAATAAAAACAAAACAAAACTCAATGGGACTGGGGTGCCTGGGAGTATCTGGGTGGCTCAGTCGTTAAGCATCTGCCTTCGGCTCAGGTCATGATCCCAGGGTCCTGGGATCGAGCCCCACATCGGGCTCCCTGCTCAGCGGGAAGCCTGCTTCTCCCTCTCCCACTCCCCCTGCTTGTGTTCCCTCTCTCGCTGTGTCTCTATCAAATAAATAAATAAAATCTTAAAACAAAACAAAACAAAAAAACAACTCAATGGGACTACCAGGAAAATACAGCACATTAAATGCATGTAGTTTATCACTGCTGCATCCTGGAAACCCACTGAAATGGCAATGAAGAAATTAAAAAAGGATATACTCACAAGGATAAAGAGAATATAAATCAAGATGGCAACAAAGTCAACATTTTGAAAACTGACAGATCTAAGCCCATGCTTCCCTATGCCTATCCCCCAAACATCAACCTGAAAAGCAGCGGCTCCGTTTCCCACTTAGATTTTCTGGATTCCCCACCATTAGCTGTGACTGTCTTTGCAAAAGGGTCCTAATGGTTCCCTTCCAGTTTTTCCCTTTCCTCTTTATTCCTCACTAAATAAATACTATGAGGGCACCTGGCTGGCTCAGTTGGAAGAGCATGTGACTCTTGATCTCGGGACTGTGAGATCGAGCCCCACACTGGGTGCAGAGATTACCAAAATAATAAACTAAAAAAAGAAAAAAAAAATAACCATGAAGCCGGATGATGAAAAAAATCAAATTCATTAATTAAATATGATATCATGTCTGAGACTGTTTTGAAAGTCTGGATAAGGTGTAGTAGGGAATACAGATGAAACAAGACCATCCAACCTGATAACCACTGAAGTGAGTGATGGGTACATGAGATTTCATTATACAGTTCTCACTATATTTGTAATGTGTTTAAAATTTTCCTTAATAAAAGGATAAAAACAATCTACACTATTCCTACCCTCCCCCTCACACAAAAAAATATGCACACATACACAGGCCATTAGTGACTGAGAAGCCACTTTGAAAAATGCTATTATATAAAATGTTTCAAATTATAATGACGCTATGACAGGATATACTGCTAGGTCTTACCCTATTGGGATGAAAGACACAGTAAAGTAGCTTTAAAGATGGAGGACCTACAGAGATACATAAACTATACCTGGTTCCTTATTATTTATTTTTAAAATTAAATTTTTTTTTAGTACTCTCTATACCCAACGTGGGGCTCAAACCCGCAACCTTGAGATCAAGCATCGTGTAACTCTTCCGACTGAGCCAGCCAGGCACCCCAGGTCCTTATCTTTCAAAGAATTAATTATACCACCAACTGACTCTCTAAGAAGTCTTCCTAGGGGCACCTGTGTGGCAAGTCAGTTCAGCATCTGACCCTTGGGTTTTGGCTCAGGTCATGATCTTGCAGTTATGAGACTGAGTCCCCACGTTAGGCTCCACACTCAGTGTGGACTCTGTTTTAGATTCTTTCTCCCTCTCCCCCACCCCTCCCTTCCCCACTTGTGTTCTCGCTCTCAAAAATGAATAAATAAAATCTTAAAAAAAAAAAGGAATGGTCATCCTAATCTCAGGAACATCACTCAAGAAACAAAGCGTCCAGGATTATTTTCCATCACACACCAAGGCTTTAAAAAACAGCAGTCTGGGGTGCCTGGGTGGCTCAGTAGTTAAGCACCTGCCTTCGGCTCAGGTCATGATCCCGGGGTCCTAGGATCGAGCCCCACATCGGGCTCCCTGCTCAGTGGGAGGCCTGCTTCTCCCTCTCCCACTCCCCCTGCTTGTGTTCCCTGTCTGTCAAATAAATGAATAAAACCTTTAAAAAAAAAAAAACAGCAGTCTGTTACATATCGACCGTTGGTATTCTAAACACCAAGGTTAAATATATATATATTTTTAAAGAGTATTTAAGGGGGGCAGTGAGCACATGAGCAGGGGGAGGTGCAGAAGGAGAGGGAGACAAGCAGACTCCCCGCTGAATGGGGAGCCCAATGTGGGGTTCAATCCCAGGACCCTGAGATCATGACCTGAGCTGAAATCAAGAGCAGGATGCTTAACCGACTGAGCCACCCAGGTGCCCCTAAGCACCAAGGTTTTGGTGAGAGAAATGAGAAATACTCATTTCTAATCTTTGATGCCTATACTAGTCTGATATTATATGGCCTGAAAAGACTTTTTTTTTTTTTAAAGATTTTATTAATTTATTCATGAGAGATGGGGAGAGAGGGAGAGAGGGAGAGAGAGGGAGAGGCAGAGGGAGAAGCAGGCTCCCAAGGAGCAGAGAGCCCGATGCAGGACTCAATCCCAGCACCCTGGGATCACGACCTGAGCCAAAGGCAGACGCTCAACCATCTGAGCCACCCAGGCGCCCGAAAATAGACATCTTGATATTGGCCTGAAAATAGATATATTGATATTTGCTGCACCCTAATAGAAGTTAAGGCAAAAATGCAAAAATCAATAAAGAGTAAATAAGGAACTACCACATTTTAAAATTTTATTTATTTGACAGAGAGAGACACACAGAGAGAGGGAACACAAGCAAGGAGAGTGGGAGAGGGAGAAGCAGGCTTCCCGCGGAGCAGGGAGCCCGATGTGGGGCTCGATCCTAGGACCCTGGGACCATGACCTGAGCCGAAGGCAGACGCTTAACGACTGAGCCACCCAGGCGCCCCTACCACATTAATTTACATAAATGACGAGAAATAATGAAAAGCAGAATATCAGAGGCACTGAAACAGGCATGAAAAACTCATAGTGCTAACCCTTTATCAATTGATACACATGCTTGAAAGAAAAATAGGAACGGACGAGCCAATGCGGGAAGAGAAGAGGCAAGGAAAAGGACAGCAAAAAATAAATAACAGTCTAAGAACCATGCCTATTCTGTGTCCTGGAGCAAGTTATTGGTGTCTATTTCCATCTTCTCATTTGATTTATATTTCCACTGAGAGGAAGGAGTAGTGGGGGGGAAAAGATGGAGTAGTAGTGAAATTTCACTGAAAAGCTTTGGAAGCCCACGCACTTTGGATAGAAACCATTCGTATAAGGTTCTTTAGATACTTGTAGATCTATCACACTTGAAGAGATGGGATTATTCTAAAAATTCAGCCCCTGAATTCTAAGAATGCCAGACTGTTACTTCTTAACATTCAAACACCACATACAATATCCACTGAAAAATGAAGTATTTACAGGAAATCTTTTGGATTTAAGAATTCAAAAAGCATAGCTCCAGTTATAGTACCATGAGTTCAACTGCTTCTCATTCTCTGGTACAACTCAGCTTTAAAGCATCTGCTTAACCTACATCCTCCTTGATTAAAGGGAGATTAGAGGCCCTTCATGACTACTAGACAGCTAGTACAAGGTATCAAAGAGAAACATTAATAGGAATGTAGTACAATAAAAATCTCTCCTAAGAGTCAACAAGAGCAACTGGAAGGCAGTAGTAATAGATTCTCCTTTTGTCTATGATTTTTTTATCCATAGATCAAAGAGCCTGAAGGATTTCCTCTTGCAGGAAGTTGCTAGAACGTAACCCACAGTACATATGGAGGTAGTCATTATAAACACCAAACCACAGTGCTACTTATTCTGAAGGAAGAAGCTAGTAATTTTTTTAAAGCATCAGAATAGTATAACAGTGAAAAAGATGGAAAAATGCTATTTTAACAGAGAAAAAGCTATATATTTTCTTTCTAAAAATATTCTGAAAAGACACTTAATTTGTTTATAAAACAAAAAACATAAAAGATAGTTTTTAAAAGCTCAAGTCTCAAGTGACCATCCCCAGGCTTTACTTTACAAAAGAAAAAACTAAGTGAGTACAGACTGGAAAGAGTACCTTTAATTTTAACCTGGTTCGACCTTCTTCGTCCAGCATTTCCTCATCTTCAAATTCATCTTCATAATATTGAGGGTCAAAAGGTCTACAAAATGTTTTTAGATTAAACTTACTAATCATATTTCTAAGGATTATTATAGCTATATAATAACATCTCTATTAATAGACACCATTATACTAAAAATCATAATTAAAAGTTAAAAATTAAAAGTCATAATGGTCAAATATCTTCATGTTCAACTTTAAGGAAGTATTCAAATCACTACACCTTCTTGAAAGTTGGTGTTAACACATACTGCTTGAAAGGTAAGGCTAAATAGGTTAAGAGTAAAGCATATTTTTAGTTAAGTCTTCCAAAGAACAGGCCACACATGCTCTAGCTTTCCACATCAGTTCGCCCAGGGAAAAAAAATTCAAATCTCACAACAGCTAGCTTGTGACTTAGTGAATAACAGCCATCAACACTAACTGTCCCAAACCGTTAGCTTTTCTAGATCCACAATGGCAGCTACAGTGTGCGTTTGCAGTTTCTCTAGCAAAGTTCGCCGCTCTGGATTTCAGCTTTTTCAGGGCTGCACTAGTCAAAAACAACCAAAGGCTGGTGATGTCTATTAATTCATAAGAAAGTATCAAACTGCTAAAAACAATTACAAGCATTAAGTCTCCTTTACCAATGGTCCATACTTTTTCCACCACATGATATGCTTGATTTATTTTTTCAGAGACACATGATGAGTTAACCATTTTGTGATTAGTCACCTTGTGTAAAAATCAGAAAAATATCAACATTCCACATTATTTCTATCCAACATCTAGAAATACTTTTAATTGACCCCCTTACCTGGGCTCTACACTGAGAAAGTTGGGCAGTTTAACAAAATATAAGTCGTTTCCTAAATCAGTGTTTACTTTGGGTATTTCTACTTCTATTCTGGTCTCAGGAATTGGTTCCTCCTCCTGTTGATCCTGAGGCAATCCATTTTCATCCTAATAAAAAATTTATTAGAATTTCAGAGCTTGAAAGAACTTTAGAAATGGTCTAGTCTAGCTCAACCTCCACACTTTAATGACTTAGGTAGACAAGAAGCATACGGAGACTTTGGAGCTAAAGCAGTCCTCAGTCTCTACCCTACCCACCCAAGCCGCCCACCAAAAACCACAAGATCAGTTTGGAAGCATCAATAGAAGAAAAGATGTCTTTTGTGATAATCTGTGTTCCACTTATTCACCAACAAAAGTCACTCTATCAATTACAATCAGAGAAGATTTTCCACACAGCACACTCCTTGGCATGAACAAGAAAAACCCTAAAGATCAATGGTTCTCAAATCACAAATTCTTGCAGTCTTATCTCTTCAGGTGTGTCACCAACCTCTTGCTGGGCTGTTATTTCTTTTTCTTTGTTTTTACAACCAGTTTCTCCCAGTGGTAACAATTTTACAAACTATATAGTACAATATCACAACCAGGAGACCGACCCTGATACAATGAGATGCAAAACATTTCCATCACCACAAAGATTCCTATCACCTTTTTCTATAGCTACATCCACTTTGTTCTTACCCTCATCCCTCCTTAATCTCAGGAACCATTGATCTCTTCTCCATTGCTGTAATTTTGTCATTTCAAGAATACTATGCCAGGGGAATCATACAGCACGTAACCTTTCCGGACTGGCTTTTTCTCACTCTGCATACCCTGGAATTCCATCCAAGCTCTTGTGTATATCAATATGTCAATCTTTTTCATTGCTGACTAGTATTCCATGGTATGGATGTACCAGGGTGGCTACTTCTACTCCCCCTTATAAACAAGATTTCCCTACCTAAGAAAGCCATCTGTTTCTTGTATTTTCATACTGCAAATCAGTTGGCAACCTCCTCTTCTTGGCCTAACAGCAACCCGAAATCTCTGAAACGTTTACTTAGCCTTCAGTAAGGGCCCAGTTCATACTGGCAATTTTACTTACAACAGGCTGCCCTGGAGTAGGTGGTTTATCTTCTCCATCACTCCCTGATGATATATCATCTGCACCTCCAAACAGATCCATGGTTCCACTGTTATCTTTAATATTGAGGGAGAAGTCACAGTATTAGTATTTATAACAAAGGGTCTTCAAAGCTATCACTTCCACATATTCCCAAGGTTTCTGGACCAGGCACCAGGAAACCACCCAAGCACAACTCTGAACCTGGCTCTCAAAGATAGGATCAGAGAGCCTGTGGAGAGAGAAGGGGCAAATTCAGTGAAAAGCAAAACTTCACAGGAGATGTCTTTTTCCCTTCATTTACTGCAACCTTGTCTTCCATTTTCCTTTACTCTCCAGGAGCCCAAATGTCCTCCTACAGTCTAGATACTCACATTTGGGGCTTAAGCACTCAATACATGCCTATTCTCTACATACTCCCTCAAGTTTTAAAACTGCAGACCCTGGTCTACCATCTGAGGCAGAACTTCACCTAGGTTTGACAAAACAACAATAATTTGTAATAAACCAGGGTAGCATAGAAGAGTGGGTAAAAAGAGGGGCACCTGGGTGGCTCAGTCGTTAAGCGTCTGCCTTCAGCTCAGGTCATGATCCCAGAGTCCTGGGATCGAGCCCCGCATCGGGCTCCCTGCTCGGCGGGAAGCCTGCTTCTCCCTCTCCCACTCCCCCTGCTTGTGTTCCCTCTCTCGCTATGTCTCTCTCTATTAAATAAATAAATCATAAAAAAAAAAAATCCTATTAAAAAAAAAAGAAGAGTGGGTAAAAAGATAGGAAGGTGGTTAGAAAGTAGACTGCTTGCAACTGGGATTATAGAAAAGTTACAATTATTGGCAATGACATAGTCTAGGATAAAACTAGGAGAGTGAGCTATTGAGACAAGGGGGAGGACAGATCACTGAAAAAGAAGAGACAATCTATTAGAATGGCCCAAATCCAGAATACCGACACCACCAAATGCTAGCAAAAATGTGGAGCAACAGGAACTCTCAATCACTGCTCATAAGAATGCAAAATGTTATGGGCACTTTAGAAGACAGCCTGGCAGTTTCGTACAAAACTAAACAAACTCTTACCATATGCTCCAACAATCATGCTCCTTGGTATTTACCGAAAAGAGCTGCAAGCTTATGTCCACACTAAAACCTACACACAGATGTTTATAGCAGCTTTATATATAACTGCCAAAACTGGGAAGCAACCAAGATGTCCTACAGTAGATGAATGGATAAACTGGTACATCCAGACAATGGAATATTATTCAGTGCTAAAAAGAAGTGATCAAGTCAGGAAAAGACATGGAGGAAATACATATTACTAAGTAAAAGAAGCCTATCTGAAAAGGCTACATTCTGTATGATTCCAACTATATGACATTCTGGAAAAGGCAAAACTAGAGAGACAGTAAAAAGATCAGTAGTTGCCAGAGGTTAGGGGGAGGGAGAGATGAACAGGTAGAACACAGAGGGTTTTTAGGGCAGTGAAACTACTCCATATGATACCAGATATGATACCATAATGATGGATACATGTAATTACACATATGCCCAAACACACAGAATGTACAACACCATAGTGAACCAGAGTGAAGGGTAATAGAAACTATGGGCCTTGGATGATAATGACGCATCAGCATAGGTTCACTAATTGTAACAAATGTACCACTCTGGTGGGGAATGCTGTTGATGAGGGAGATTATGCATGTGTGGAGGCAGGAGGTATATGTGAAATCTCTGTATCTTCTCCCAATTTCACGGTGAACCTTAAACTGCTTTAAAAAAAAAAAAAGCCATAACAATTAAAAAAAAAGGCACAAGGAAGGTCAGGGTATTGAAAGTTCATCTATATGGTAAAATCAAAATGAAAACCCCACCCACAAACACTCTCCTGCCTCCCCCCTTCTTTTAAAGATTTTTATTTACTTGTCAGAGACAGAGAGAAAGAGTGCGCACAAGGAGGGGAGAGGCAGGTAGAGGGAGAAGCAGGCTCCCCACTGAGCAGGGAGCCCAATGTGGGACTCGATCCCAGGACCCTGGGATCATGACCTGAGCCAAACACAGACGCTTAACCAACTGAGCCACCCAGATGTCCCTCTCCCTGCCCCCCCCCTTTTTAAGACTCATTTGAGAGTGAGGGCGCATGTGAATGGGGGAGACAGAGAGGGAGAATCTCAAGCAGACTCTCCGCTGAGCGTGGAGCCCTGACAAGGGCTCGATCTCAGGACCCTGGGATCATGAGCCAAAATCAAGAGTCAGACACTTAACCGACTGAGCCACTCAGAAGCCCCTCATGTCCCTTCTTGATTCATTTTCTTCCTAGTTCTTATCACCATCTGACATACTATATTTAACTTACTTCTTATGTTGTCAGTCTCCCTACCCTACCCTGACCCTAACAGCATGTGAGTTCTACAGGGAAAAGGTCTTTATCTGTTTTGATCAATGCTACATTCCCAGTGCCCAGAAGAGTACTACTACACAGATTCTCAATAAATAACTGAATAAAATGAAAGAATGAATATATCTAATTCTCATAACAACCCTCTAGGATGGTTAACATCATCTCCCTTTTATACATCAGAAAACTGACACTCTCTCTGACAAATAAAATCTTTAAAAAAACAAAAAAAGAAAAGATGCCTGGGTGGCTCAGTTGGTTAAGTATCTGCCTTCAGCCCGGGTCATGATCCCAGGGTCCCGGGATCGAGCCCCGCATCAGGCTCCCTGATCAGCGGGAAGCCTGCTTCTCCCTCTCTCTCTGCCTGCCGCTCCCCCTGCTTGTGCTCTCTCTCTCTTTCTGACAAATAAATAAAATCTAAAAAGAAAATTGAAGTGTAGTAAGTAATTAATTTGAACAAACTCATACACACCTAGAAAGTGGAGCCATGAAAATTCTAAGTGAGATCATCTGATTCCGAAGTCAGGGCACATAATTGCTAGTTGTCTTTAAGTGAATCCCAGAGCTTGCTCTTCTGCCAGCCCTCTCCTTTTCTTTCTAGCTGACCCTCTAATTACTTTAGTTGTAGTGTTACTTATGATAATTTATATAAGCTATTTAACATTAATGTCTAATTACCATTCAGTACAATGATGGTTGTGCATAATCAAAACTGTATTTGTAGAAACGTTTACACTAACATCTTTATTGTATAGCAATCTGCCATTTGAAACAGTCATACATAGAGATGTATAGGTAGATCTTTTATCCTTACAACAAACCTACCTTACCTAACCTTGGGTTTTTATGACCAATTCTTCATCTAACCCACAGCTTGAAGAATCAAGTTCTTTATGTTATTAACCTGTTAAGGGCTTAAGAACAAGTTGTCCTGAAACTATCAGTATTCAAACTAAAGAATGGAGGTTACCACCCCAACCAGAGCCTCAGCCTCCTAGCAACACATTCATCTAACTATAAATGAAGTAGGAAAAAAAAAAAGAGGGGCTCTTGGCTGGCTCTGTTGGTAGAGCAGGAAACTCTTGATCTCAGGGTCATGAGTTCAAGCCCCATATTGGGCAAAGAGCTTACATTTAAAAAAAAAAAAAGTAGAAGAAGTAGGCTCTTCTTCAACTGATTAAGCACACTTTTTAATATCCATACAACTTCCTGTGTACACTAAGTGTATGCACACTCTTCTCTGTGGGTCTTGCAGTCTGGGGTAAATGCCCAGAGTCAGCAGTGTGCTACAGTTAAATGCAGAAAGAGAGACAGAAATATATACATATGTATGTAAAAGAAGTAACTGGAATACCTTTTGGTACCTCAGTGTCACTATCTGCTTCTGAATCAGAGGCAATTGCATTCTTGCGTTTCATTCGTAAAACTTCATCTTCACTATCACTGCCTCTTGCAGATTCTGTAAGAGTAGAATTAGAGGTTCTTCATAATCACAGTCATTTCTTAGCTTTGAATTATGTGCTTTAAAAGCAACCCTGGGGATAAACAAACTGTGGTATAGCCATGCAATGGAAAATTACCCAGTAACAAATAGGAAGGAACTACAGATACATGTAACAATTTGGAAGAATCTCAAATGCATAATGCTAAGTGAAACAAGTCTAAATGAAAGAAAAAAGGCTACATACTATATGATTTCATTTTTCTGATGACTTTCTCAAAAGAAACAAAACTGCTGTGATAAAACAGATCAGGAGATGTCAGGGAACGGGGTGGAAAAAGGATGTGACTACAAAAGGGACAGAATGAGGGAGTTTTTTAGAGTGACAGACTGTTCTGTGGTGGTGATTACACAAACATAGGCATTAACATCAATAGAACTGTACATACATACACAGACTAGTTAATTTAAAACTAAAATTCATTAAAGGAACATTGGTTTCTATAAGCAGAAAAATTTGATAGAATGAGAAAAGTAATACTGAAACTTATGACCAAATTCATAGGACTTGTTACAAAAAAAGGATAAAAGAGGTAAAAATACTGCAGTGGAAGAGACAAATAGTTTACCCTTGAACAACATGGACAGTAGGTGCATAGATCCCCCACCAAACACAGAGTCAAAAATCCATGTCTGACTCCCCAAAAACAACTACTTATACCCTACTAATGACTGGAAGCCTTCCTGATAACATAAATAATAGATATTTTATATCTGTATTACACAATGGATTCTTACAATAAAGCTACAAAAAGAAAGTATTAAGGAAATCATAAAAGTACATTTACAATAATGTACTGTATTTAATGAAAAAAATCCCCATATAAGTGGACCCACATAGTTCAAACCCATGTTATTGAAGGGTCAAATGTATAACATATCTCTGGATGGTACAATTATTTATCTAATTGTAAACTTTAAGAAAATCACTGTCCATCTAGGTAAGAGTTAAGCAGAATGCCCAGCTATAGATTCCCTACCATAACCCTAGTCTTATGTTACTCTGCTAGTATTGGGGAAGTAATGCATGAGCCTTAATGATTCTGCTAACTGGGTAAAAATAACTCTACCCAGAACCAGTTACTGAATACTTAATTGTAGCCCAGTAGTCTAGATAGATCTATATCCATCTCTCCAAATTTTCTGGCCTCCTCTCCTAAATAATGCCAAAATGTGGTCTTGAAAGCTATCCTGTGAGGTAAGTATTACAGGGTTAAAGACTTCCTCCCCCATATATAAGCTAAGATAGGATCAATATGTAATTACAATCAGTAACCTATAGAAATGAAACAATCCAAGAATTACTTAAGAATTCTAACCTAATCGAGATTACTTTTACAATACAAAGAAATAAGATCTCTAAATTTCTTTAATATTCTATATGAAGAATGTGTTAACTTGAGAAAAACAGTGTAAATGGATATCATAAAAGCGGGACAAGAAGCCAAAGTTTGGCTACATGTTTCCTGTAGTCTCTAAGGAATGAATATTCTGACCCAAGCACATCTCTCTAGAAGGATGCATATATCAAGCTACCATAGCACACTGAGGTCAGCCAGCCATGTTTTCATTTTCTGGATGTTATGCTTCCCAGGCAACCTCCTGATACTATCATTTGGCATCCAATGTCAATTTTCCCCAAGGGCAAGAGAGAAATAACTGATCCTCCTGAAACAAATAATTTTGCAATTTGATTTTTATAAATTAGTTTGTTGTGCATTTGATTAGTTTGAGTGAACTCCTTGGAACCTAATTACCTCTGGATGATCAAATTTTGGATCTCAAAAAACTGAGCTGAAACATGGTATTTACACCTCAGTACAGCTACCCTATGGAGACGATTTGTAGGCATTGTTTTTTTCCCCAGGCAAATCTATTCTCACCTGAGGCATGCTTCTCAGTTATCCACCAAAATGGAACCAACTCTATTCATTTTCTAGTTACTTAAGCACCATACATCTTTCTCTAAGGCTGTCCTCTTTAAATTTTTTCCTTCTTGACCTATCAATTAACAAACGAAGGGGGTAGAAATAATAAATGCATTACAAAAAATTTTTTAAAGCAAAACGTATACTTAGAAAAGACTGAAATGGAGGGACAGAAGAGAAAAACAGGGCACTAGGTGGGAACGCAGAAAGAATAAATGGGCCACTGCTGCATCTGGGTGCTTCTACTAAACCATTTTGGCTCTCCTAAATGCATTACCTGATTTATGATCCTGTTCCTCTTCATCATCTGAATGCCTGTGTTCTTCATCTGAGGCCTGTGGCCTTTCATCATCAGAATTTTGCATTTTCTCCTCATCAGACATCTGTGGCCGTTCTTCATCATCAGAATTCTGTTTCTCATCGTCATTATCAGAAGCTGCTGGCCGTTCATCCTCAGAATTAGCCTTCTCCTCCTCAGACAGTTGTCTCTCATCATCTGAAAGCTGAGGCCTGTCCTCATCATCCGTGTTATGCATTTTCTCATCATCATCAGAATTCTGCAGCTTATCTTCATCAGATCCTTGGGCCCTCTCCTCATCATCAGAATTTTGCATCTTTTCATCATCTGACTGGTCACTTTTATCTTCTCTGTCCCATTTTTCATCATCTGAATGTGCTTTTTCAGAACCTTCTGCTTCTGAGTGATGGCTCCCTCCATCTGACCTATGACCTTCATCTTCATCATCATTATGGGCTTCTGATCCACTATGCTGATCTACATCTGAGGGGTCATTGTCTTCATGGTCAGAATGCTCAGAAGCTTCTGATCTATTGTCTGATCTTTCAGACTGATTATCACTCCCACTGTGATGTGAAGCTCCCTCATCCTCACTGTCATCTCCAAACAGTTCCTTATTACTTGGTTTTCCTGAATCACCCCTTTCATCTTGATCGCTTTCACTGCCAGAGGCATTACTGCCAGAAGCAACATTCTCTTGATCAGAATCCGAGTCTGATCCAGAATCAGAATCTATGAGATCACAAACACAGGGTGATATCAGTGAAAAAGGCAGAGTAAAGAACACCAGAAGTCAATCTCAACATAAAATTAACTTAAAAACATGTAAAAACTGTCAGAATCAATTTTCTCTCTACTCAGGAAACTAACCAAAAGTTGCAGCAACCAGGGAAAGGCAGTGAGAGAGGGAACACAAGCAGGGGGAGTGGGAGAGGGAGAAGCAGGCCTCCCGCTGAGCAGAGAGCCCGATGCGGGGCTCGATCCCAGGACCCCGGGATCATGACCTGAGCCAAAGGCAGACGCCCAACTGACTGAGCCACCCAGGTGCCCCAAAATAAATCTTTTTTTAAAGATTTTTTATGTATTCACGTGAGACAGAGAGAGAGCAAGAGCAGGGGAGAAAGACAGAGGGAAAGGGAGAAGCAGACTCCCCGCTGATATGGGAGCCCAACGCGGGGCTCAATCCCAGGACCCAGAGATCATGACCTGATTTAAAGGCAGATGCTTAATCATCTGAGGCACCCAGGCACCCCTGGACAAAATAAATCGTAAGACAAAATTGTTACAAAATAAAAAAGGGCATTATGAAATCAAAAAAGCGTCAATCTGACATGAAGATATAACAGTTATATAGGCACCAACAGAAAAAGTGCTCAACATCACTCAGCATCAGGGAAATACAAATCAAAACCTCAATGAGATACCACCTCACACCAGTCAGAATGGCTAAAATTAACAGGTCAGGAAACGATGGATGTTGGCAAGGATGCAGAGAAAGGGGAACCCTCCTACTCTGTTGGTGGGAATGCAAGCTGGTGCAGCCACTCTGGAAAACAGTATGGAGGTTCCTCAAAAAGTTGAAAATAGAGCTACCCTACGACCCAGCAACTGCATTACTGTTTACCCCAAAGATACAAATGTAGTGATCTGAAGGGGCATGTGCACCCCAATGTTTATACCAGCAATGTCCACAATAGCCAAACTACAGAAAGAGCCTAGATGTCCATCAGATGAATGGATAAAGAAGATGTGGTATGTACACGCATGCACACACACACACACATATACACACACAATGGAATATTATGCAGCCATCAAAAAATGAAATCTTGCCATTTGCAATGATGTGGATGGAACTAGAGGGTATTATGCTGAGTGAAATAAGTCAATCAGAGAAAGACACGTATCATATGATCTCAGTGATATGAGGAATTTGAGAAACAAGGCAGAGGATCATAGGGGAAGGGAGGGAAAAATGAAACAAGACGAAACCAGAGAGGGAGACAAAGCATAAGAGACTCTTAATCTGAAGAAACAAACTGAGGGTTGCTGGAGTGGAGGTGGGTGGGAGGGATGGGGTGGCTGGGTATGGACACTGAGGAGGATAAGTACTATGGTGAGCGCTGTGAAATGTGTAAGACTGATGAATCACAGACCTGTACTCCTGAAACAAATAATACATATGTTAATTTAAAAAATTAAAAAAAAAAACCATATAGGCACCTAAAAACAAAAACTGACAGAACTGAAGGGAAAATAGTCCAAAAATAATACTTGGAAATTTCAATACCCCACTTACAGTAAGAGCCAGAACTAGACAGAAGATCAATGAGGAAAGAGAGGACTTAAACACTATTAACCAACCAGACATATAGATAACAATAGAACACTCCACCACCACCAGAGCACACATTCTTCCCCCCAAGTGCACATGGAACATTCTCCAGGATAGACCATATGTTAGGACCCAAAACAAATCTTAATAAATTTAAGAAGGTTGAAAACACATTAAGTATCTTTTCTGACCACAATGGAATGAAACTGAATTCAGTACCAAAGGAAAATTTGGAAAATGAATACATGGAAATTAAACAATGTACTCAATCAAGGGCTCAAAGAAGAAATCACAAGGGAAATTAAAAATATTTTCAGATAATGAAAATACAGGATACCAAAAGGTAAGGGATGTAGAGAAAGCAGCGCTGAAAGGGAAATCTGTAGCTGTAAACACCTACATTAAAAAGGAAAAGGGGAGCCTGGCCAGCTTAGTCAGTAGAGCATGGAACTCTTGATCTCGGAGTCGTAAGTTCAAGCCCCATGTTGGGCACAGAGCTTAAAAAGAAAAGAAAAGAAAACTTTCAGACTGATAACCTAACCTTTCACTTTAAGGAACTAAGATAAAGAAAACTAAACCCAAAGCAAGCAGAAGGAAAAATAAAGATTAGAGCAGAAATAAATGAAATTGAGAAAAATAAATCAATGAAACAAGCTTGTGCTTTAAAATATTAACATAACTGGGCGCCTGGGTGGCTCAGTTGGTTAAGCGACTGCCTTCGGCTCAGGTCATGATCCTGGAGTCCCGGGATCGAGTCCCGCATCGGGCTTCCTGCTCAGCAGGGAGTCTGCTTCTCCCTCTGACCCTCTTCCCTCTCGTGCTTTCTATCTCTCATTCTCTCTCTCTCTCAAATAAATAAAATCTTTAAAAAAAAATAAAATAAAATATTAACATAACTGACAAACCTTTAGTCAAACAGACCAAGAAAAAGATGACTCAAATTACTGATAGTGGGGACATTAATACCAATCTTACAGAAATAAGGATTAAAAGAGAATACTATAAACAATTCTATGCCAGCATAGATGATTTAGATGAAATGGATTAATTCCTAGAAACAGACTACCAAAACTAATTCAAGACAAAATAAAAAATCTGCAAAGACCTGTAACAAGTAGGGTTTGAATCAGTAATCAAAAAATTTCCAACAACATGGGGCACCTGGCTGGCTCAATTGGTAGAGCATGTGACGTGACTCTTGATTTCAGGGTCCTGAGTTCAGGCCCCATGTTGGGTGTGGAGCCTACTCAAAAAAAAAAAAAAGAAAAGAAAAGAAACCTTGGGTGTCTGCCTTCAGCTCGGATCACGATCCCGGGATTCTGGGATCGAGCTCCGCATCGGGTTCCCTGCCCCGCGGGAAGCTTGCTTCTCCCTCTCCCACTCCCCCTGCTTGTGTTCCCTCTCTCGCTGTGTCTCTGTCAAATAAATAAAATCTTAAAAAGAAAAAAAAATCCAACAAAGAAATGCCCAGGACCAGATGGTTTCACTGGTGAATCCTATCAAATGTTTAAAGAATTAATGCCTATCCTCAAAGTCTCCCAAAAACTTGAAGTGAAAGGAACATCTCTTAACTCATTCTTTGAGACCAGCATTACCCTGATACCAAAGTCAGGCAGGATGTCACACAAAAAGAAAACTACAGACCAATATCTCTTATGAATACAAATGCTAAAATTCTAAACAAAATACCAGGAAACTGAACCCAGCAGCACATTAAAAGGATATACACCATGACCAAGTGGGAGTTATCCTAGGAATACAATGGTAGTTCAACATTAATATGACCATACTAACAGAATAAAGGAAAGTGAGCATCTTAATTGATGCAGAAAAGGCATTTGACAAAATCCAACACCCTTTCATGATAAAACTACTCAACAGACTAGGAACAGAAGGGAATTTCCTCAACCTGATAAAAGGCATCTACAAAAACCCACAGCTAACATATGTAATTGTGATAGCACGGATGCTTTCTCCCTAAGATCAGGAACTAGGATGTCCATTCTCACCACTTCTATTCAACATTGTACACAAAGTTGTAGCTGGGGCAATTAGGCAAGAAAAAGAAATAAAACTACCCAAATTAGAAAGGAAAAGGTAAAACGATCTCTATTTGTAGATGACATGATCTTGTATGTAGAAAATCCTAAAGAATGCACACACAAAAAAACAATTACATCTAATACAGTCAGCAAGGTTGCAAGATACAAGACTGACGAACAAAAATCAGTTGTGTTTCTATACACTAGCAATGAACAATCCAAAAATAAAATTAAGGTAACAAATTCGCCTACAATAGTATCCAAAAGAATAAAATACTGAGGAGTAAATTTAACTCAGGAGATGCAAGACTTAAACAATTAAAGCTACAAAACATTGTTGAAAGAAATTAAAGATACCTGGCACAATTACACATAGAAGAAACACATTGGGCCTAGGTAGATATTCTACCCATTGTTACGGCAAGAAATTTGTCAGGTGTAGTTATTTTTCACAACTCTTAGTTATTATCTCTATCATTATTGAATAATGAAATATGCTAGGCCTAACCGGAATTACCCTGTCACATCCATACTACCTTCAAGACCAATAGCAACCTTCGAGGACAGATTTGGAAGACATGGAAGAAAGCAGCAACAGACTCACAAGAAAGTAAAACATGAAGCCCAGAGAAGCAACCACCTCCATATGTCACTACCCATACATTGAGTTTGCAATAGGAAAGCAATGCAGGGTATACTTACTAAACTATTGCTTCTACCCATCCAACTATTTATCAAATACGTATTAAGATCCGTGTAAGCTGATGGGGCGAGAGGAGACAATCTTTTCATCATTCTATCCCCAACACCTAGCAAAGTAACTGGAACATAATATGGGCATCAGTATTTATTGAATGAACAATTTCACGATAGTGAGTCATGGGAGAGCTCACATAGAACTGTGCCTTGAAAGGCAAAAGGGAGACAAGTAAAAATGAGGGGGAAATGAAAACATTAACAAAGATAATGGAACAAGAGTATACAGGACTCTATACTTCCAGACTCATCCTGACTAGAACCTCCTGGACGCGCATCTCGATAAAGCCCTCACATTACATTTCCACCTAGTGCTCCCTTCACTACTCTTTAAAAACAAAACAAACATAAAAAAAAAAAAAACAATAAATTGGAATTAGAGGAAAAAAGAGCAACCTCAATAACGTACTTCGCTAAGGAAAAAAGTAGATAGATTACTTTGAGCCTGGAGGGTTGCAAGAATTCTGAACTTGGTCTTGGGGCCCTTTCTCACTTCAAATAACTCTCATTCATATTTCAAACTCAAACTATCTACAGTCCTTGTGCCAGAAATATTCCCATGCACCAATTATTCATTTCATCAACAAATCCTTTCTCTCTCCTCTCCACTGATCCCATACGCTCTCCAGTCTAATACCATAGACTCAAATTCCAGTTTCTGCACAGGCTCTCAGAAGACACATTGTCTCCGGTGCGTAACGCCTATGTATAGTCCTATCGCGGTATCCTGCCAGTCTTCCTCACCCAGACATTTCAAACTCCGCATCACGCTACACTCTGGTTTCAATCAAGTGGCTTTTCCCAACCCCTCTGTAAATTCATCCATCTCAGCCCCCTATTCCCGAGCACCTAATGTCCATTCATTCACAAACAGCTCTTACTTGCGCTAGTCTGTGCAAGACAGGACAGAGCAGGACCCCAAGGTTCCTACGCGGGCTGCGCAGGCTCGCCCGCACCGCCACCCCTGCCCGGCGCCCCCCTCCTCCCCACACGCTCCCAGGCACCGCATGCTCCACGGACACCAACAACCCCGAGGTTCACACTGTTTGTCCCTCCACTCCCGCCAGCCCTGGGAGGCTGGTACCGCCGGGAGTGCAGGGGGCGCTGAGGAAGGAGTGGAGGAAGCTGCACCACTGGTCCGCAGTGCCTGAGGGTTCGTAGACCCGGAAACTGGACCGCCGTCAGGCTCCCGCCGCAGAAGCCCCTACACGCACCCCCTCCCCTGAAGCCCAACCGATCCCACCTTTACGCTCAGCATCGCTGTCGGCGTCGCTCCCGAAGAGGTCCTCCATATCCGCCATTGCCCCGCACGTCTACCGCTGCCTCGGCTGGGGGCGGCTCCGCGACTGTTTTTACGGCACGGAACCAACGAAACGCGACAGTGTCGCAAAGATTCGCTAAAAGCCTCCTTTCCTTCTGTGACCTGTTTTCCCCTGCAATTGGAAATCTATACTTGTACACTGTTATACGTCCACAAAAGGGACAAATCCTGCCCTTTCAGTCGATATCTGTTTCTGTTTGCAAGGGCTCTCGCCGAGGGTGGGGCGTCCCCCGTCTGCGTGTCCGCGGAGTGGGTGGTGCTTGAGGCTCTCGGCTGAAGGGCCGCAGACCGAGTCAAACCTGCCACGAGTCAGGCCTGAAGTCTTTTGTTTCCTATTGACCAGCTGTTCTCAAATGGTTGAGAGCTCCAAAGCGCTTTTCGTGTAGGTTATATCTATTGCTATTTACCGTGTTAGTAATTAATTATATTCAAATATTAAATTTAAATTCAAAGTGTTTAAATAACAAACATTAACATGAATAGCATTTAAAAATTTTTTGAACGACTATATTGTTTCCCAAACCAAAAAATAAAAAGTGGAATCGTTTTATATCTTTAATGCCTGATTCTAAAGAAGACCGCTCCATTCTCATAGCTGCTTCTACATTAAATCTGCTGAGAAAGGTTTTGGTTGAAGTATTTGGATGAAGAAAATCTGGCCTCATACAGATACGCACGTAATTAAGGAGAGGGAGGAGCTCTCAGACTCCTTGAAAGGGTCTTCCTCGGTCCACTTTTTGACAACTGCAGCTTTAGAGCAGTGTATCTCAAATTTTCCATCTTAACCCAGTACACACTTCATGTATAAAATGAAATAAGTATTTCACAAAACAGTACTTCCTTTACCGCTAACATACAGTCTGAGATTTACTATTCTCTTTTATTCTATTTCAGCTTTTGTTTTGGTTCTAATGCCCGCAAGCGGTACACCCAATAAATTGCTTTCATGTTTTACTAATGGATTGCAAACTGGAGCTAGAAAAACAGTGTTCAGAGGATTCCATTGTATTTATTTTGCTGGCAAAAAGTTTTATTTTGGTAGGAAGTGTGGCTATAATTTTACCTTATAAAATCAGACCGTAAGAGAATTTTCATAATAGTGCTAGGTAAACCCTCTTGCTTCATAGAAGCTTAAAGAAATGAAGTGACTTGCTCATGTTAAAGATTAGGTCTTTTTTAGAAAGCTTACATTTTGGTTTTTAAAAATGTACATCTTGTGTTAAATTATTATCTTATTAGTCTAATATAAGAGTTTTGATGTCAGACAGGCAACAATGGATTTTTAGTTTGGAGATTATGAGATATAATTTTGTTGCAAATAAGAGTGCCTGACAGGGTTCAAATGGGCAAGAGGTGGGACCTGGTATGTTATCAATCCTAGAGCTGTCTTGTATAAAGTGGAAAATGGAAGACTGGGTAGATGGGATCACTTTAAAACTTTCGGGAATACTGGAAAAATAAGTATCCTATTTGATTGTGATTCAATTTCATTTTCATTCAGAGTACTATCTTTGAAAAGTGCACTTATTAAATCTCACCAAATTGAATTATAGTGAGGCCTACTGAATCACCATGCCTATATTCATGACTAACAGAATTTGTGTTTTTTTCATATGAATACTGCAAAACAAATAACTTCTGGTTCTTTAATTTTTTTGTTGTTTTTGTTATACCTTATCCTGATCATTGTTTTTCTATTCATTGTCTTTCTTCATACAGAATACAATATATTCAGTTAGATTTCAGCTAAACCAATCACAATTGATGCACTGCTTGCCTGAGGCTACACTCAGGTGACTTTCATTGATGTTTAGAGTATTAAAATAATCTATCCACTTACTACCAAAGACAGAGAAGTTCATCCTATTGGGTTTGTGTTTGATTAATTTAAATTTGGGTGTTAAGGGTGCCTCGGTGGCTCAGTTGGTTAAGCGACTGCCTTCTGCTCAGTTAATGATCCTGGAGTCCCAGGATAGAGTCCCGCACCAGCTCCCTGCTCAGCAGGGAGTCTGCTTCTCCCTCTGACCCTCTTCCCTCTCGTGCTTTCTATCTCTCATTCTCTCTCTCTCTCAAATAAATAAAATCTTAAAAAAAATTGGGGTGTTAAGATTATCTCTTGATTTGCTCCCAGGGATAGAGAATTTCATCTATTAGATGTGTAATTAAATAAAACAACTGCAGAGCAGCTTTACCTTGTTTCCAAATTTTTTTTAAGAGGTTGTCTCTTTTTCCCCATTTTTTGCCTTTATAAGGTGAAGATAGATCCTCAGAATTGTGACCTTTGAGACACCACAATATCCCCAAAGAACAGAGACTCAACCAGGTTGATTACACAACACAACACAATTATTGTATCATTACAGACATTTTTACAAGGTAACAATACCTTTAAGACATAAAATATATGCTAACATCAAGTTGCAAAACAGTATAACATCTTTAAGACTAAGAGAGAAAACAACAGCTTGATTAAACAACGGATTAGTTGAAATTTCACTCCATTTATGGTAAACTGCTGCTCCACAGGAGGATCATGTGACTTATTTCTGAGTACTGTGGAAGGAGCTAGCCTTTAAAAAGGGACAGGTTGGGGCATCTGGGTGGCTCAGTTGGTTAAGTGACTGCCTTCAGCTCAGATCATGATCCCAGGACCCTGGGGTCGAGCCCCACATCTGGCTCCTTGCTCAGCGGGGAGCCTGCTTCTCCCTCTCCCTCTACCTGCTACTTCTCCTGCTCGTGCTCTCTCTCTCTGTCAAAAAAATAAATAAAAATTCTTAAAAAAAATAAATAAAATGGACGGGTTGATCTGAACTAGAGAGGAAGAGAGAAGTCCTGCAGTTTCTGTCTATAGCAGTAAGTCAACAATGGGGTAGCCCATTTCTTGGAATATGTGAAGCATTCACTCATAGTCTGCCTTTATTAGATTCTTTACTGTTGGGGCCCTGCAATCAGTGCTATAGGGATGTAAAAATAAGATATATGTGTATATATACATATATATATATAAAAGAGTTTGAGGGAAATGAAACATACAGTCTAAAACATCTGAAGAATTTAAGTTTTAGAAGTAAATTATAAACTATGTACAGGTTGGGGTGCCTGGGTGGCAAAGCCCGTTGAGTGTCAGACTCAAAGTTTCTGCTCAAGTTGTGGTCTCAGGGTCCTGAGATCCAGCCCCACGTCAGGCTCCATCCTCTGTGCACAGTCCACTTGAGAGTCTCTCCTCTGCCCCTCCCACTCATTCTCTCTCTCACTCTTTCTCCCCCTCCCTCCCTCCCTCCCTCTCTCCTTCCCTCCCTTTTGAATAAATAAATCTTAAAAAGAAAAACAAAACTTTACATACAGGTCCTGAAGAATGGAAAGCCAAAAAATGATCAACATGAATGATGGTTAGTCAGGCAAGGTTTCTTGGTCTGGATATCTGTGTCCCCTCAAAATTCATGTTGAAATCCAAATGACAAAGTGATGATATTAAGAGGCTCCCAGGGAAGTTTGGGAGGTGATTAGGTCATGAGGATGGAGCCCTCATCAACAGGATTAGTATTCTTATAAAAGAGGCCCTACAGAACTCCCTAGCCCTTTCCAACATGTGAGGACACAGCAAGAAGGTCCTGTCTATGAAGCAGGAAGAAAAGAGGGCTCTCACCAGAACACAGTCACTCTGGCACCTTGATCTTGGACCTCCCAACCTCCAGAACTGTGAGAAACAAATTTCTGTTATGTATAAGCTCCCCAGTCTGTGGTATTTTGTTAAAGCAGTCCAAATGGACTCAGGTTGATTCAAGCTAGATTATTGAAGTAATGGGAAGGAACCCAGTTTTCAGGATATAAAATTTAGCAGAACTTAAAATTCAACCAAGCAAAACTTCCATTAGTTTAATCGAATCTATGCCCAGATTTACGTGAAGTTCCAGAACACTGTGGCTAAAGAGAACATTTATCAACTGACATAGAAAAGATGTGGGATGAAAATGACATTGGACTTCTCAACAATACTGAAAGAAAACAAAATCCCGAAGGGAAATGATCCATTCTAGAATTCTATTCCCCCCAACCTATCATTAAGTACAAGGAAAGAATAATGATACTCTGTGTAAGCCAGCCTCTCTGTAAGCAGTCTAATTGCCCTGACGCTGCTATGCTGTGAGGAAGCCCAAACTAGACACACAGAGAGACCAAATGGAGAGGCCCTCAACTACATAAGAAGAAATATCTTAAAAAGAGAGAGACCTAACCAGCCCTCAGCTGCCGTAGACTTCCTGTGGTTCCAGCTCCATCTGAATACAACCTCAGTGAGAGACCCCAGGCCACAAAGGCCCAGCTGAGCCTTTCTGAAATTCCTATCTCACAGAATCCAGAATACAATGAGTGGGTGTTGTGGCGGAGTGACACTAAGCTTTGAAGTGGTTTGTTATATAGCAATGGCAATTGGAAGAATTACTAAAACATGTTACAATCTATGAATTGTGACCCACCAAAATGAAGAACTAAACCAAGGAAGAGAAAAGCTTTAGGGAAAAAGGAAACCCAAGATTGGAAAGAGGCAAAAGGTGGGGGGCGCTTGGGTGGCTCAGTCAGTGGAGTGACCAACTCTTGATCTCAGGTCTTGATCTCAGGGTCATGAGTTCAAGCCCCATGTTGGGTGTGGACCCCACTTAAAAAAAAAAAGGAAAGAAAGAAGGAGGCAAAAAGAATCCCTATTATTCTAGAAGGCTGCTGGTCCTGTATGGAGCAAGAGGATAGAAGGCTCCAAGAGAACAGTCTGAGAAGAAAACGAAGCTAATAGAATACCTGCTACATTCACTCATCCAATAGGGATTTAAGTGCCTCCTCTATGCCTGAAACTATTGTAGGCCCTTGAGATACAACAGAGAAGAAAACAGACAAGCATCTTGTTCTCAGAAACTTGCATTTTGGTGGAGGATGAGACACAATAAAGGAATATACTAATAAATTTATGAATAAATGCACTTTCAGTTTTGTATATTTTTATCTGATGTGTTTGAATATTTTGAATGGTTATTTTTCTGTAATTAGTATATAAAATATTTGTACCTGACACATTAAAACTAAGCAAACAGAAAACCAAGGCAATTATTACCTCCAAGGAAAAGAAAATGAATGTACATACAGAGTGCTATGTAGCTCAGCTGGTAATAATAAAAACATAACACATAATACCTATGCCTTGTGCTAGGCATGGTTTTGAGTGCTTTTTATATAGGTCCACAGTCCTTTATCCAAAACTCTTAGAGCCATATGTGTTTCAAAATTCAGATACTTCCCCAGATTTAGAAAGGGAATAGAGCACACATATAATCTTTATTACTCAACACATCCAATTAGGTCTGAGGAGTATCCTAAATCAAAATTAAATTTCTATGGTAAAATGTATGAAAATCCAAACTAAGAGGGATAAACAGAACTTTAAATAGCTTTAGGTCAATTCCAGGCACCATTTGCCACCAGATGTTACCTACTTTCTATTTCAGAGCTTTTTGGTTTTCAGAATTGTGAATAAGGGCTTCTGGGCCAGAACTAAGTATTCAATCCTATTATATTCCTATTTTATACATAAGGAACCTGAAGGAAACACAGAGAACCTAAGTAGCTTTGCCCTTGGTTACACAGCTAATAAGACTTGCTTGGTCATAATTATGTAAACACTGAGTTTAGTAGTACTATTTGACTTTTAAAATGTCACACACATAATTTTAGTGAGGACTATTTTTATGTTTTAATATGGAAAGATCCAAGACACATGAGTTCAGAGGAAAAAACATTCTGAATAGTGTGTATATAAAGCTACCATCAAATTTTAAATGTGTGTGTGTAACATGTAAATGGATACACTGTCTCTGGAAGACTGCAACAGAAGCAGAAACAGAGGAGCAGAGCTAAGGGACTGGTGGAGAGAAGAGAAACCTCACTTTTCACTGTGTACTTTTCGAAACATTTGAATTTTATACCCAGTGGCTGTGTTCAAGATTAAATTTAATTTAAATAGTAAGGGGATAGATACCAGAATGTCAGTACTGCTTAGTTAACTCCAGATGCTCAGATTTTATTTTACAGTAGTCCTCCCTTATTCTTGCTTTCACTTCCCAAGGTTTCAGGTACCTGCAGTCAACTGCATCGGGAAGTAGACAATCCCCCTCCTGACGTGTCCTCAGAAGGTCAATAGGAGCCTAACGTTGCATCATAGTGCCTACGTCATTCACTTCACTTCAACACATCATGTGGGCATTTTATCATCTTACATCATCACAAGAAGAAGAATGAGTACAGCACAGTAAGATATTTTGAGAGACCATATTCACATAACTTTTATTAGTACATTGTTATAATTGTTATTTTATTATTAGTTATTTCTTTGTACTAACATCTTTTATTGTTGTCAGAAGAGTGAAACTTGTTTCAGAAGCTCCACACTCACACAAAATTCTATATTAATTAACACAAACAGATCAGAAACCGAAACAGTAAAAATGAGTAAACAAACTGAAAATTACAAATAGTCATCCTGCAGGAAAAAAAATGTTGTAATAAATAATGAAAGAACACAAAAATTTTAATTCTACAGCATTACTAATAATGCTAGTTATTGGTTGTTTTTGTTAATCTCTTACTTTGCCTAATTTATAAGTTGTACTTTAGATACATATGTACAGGAAAAGTCATAATGTCAACATAGCATTCACCAGGGGCAGACAATGAGGGGACTAGTGTATTTTGTTCTTTTCTATGTGTTTTAAATTTTCTACAATAAACATTTATTAGTTTTAGAGTAAGTGGGGAAAAATCTTTTTTTAGGAAGTACATTCTTTATTCAACTATATTTTTCCTACTACTTTGGTATCCAGGATCCTATGACCATAGAGGTCTTCAGATTCTGAAGAGTGAGTAAATCTTGGGTTCTTCAGCTAATAATAAATGACAGTTGTTGTTATTGTCATAATCCACAGTAGGCCTCAAGTAATTTTTTATAGAAGCTCTGTTTACTCAGTTGGAGTTATAAAAGTTATTTGAATGACTGGGTGGCTCAGTGTGTTGAGCGTCTGACTCTTGATTTCAGCTCAGGTCACGATAGCATTGTGAGATCAAGTCTCAAGTTGGGCTCCATGCTGGGTCTGGAGCCTGCTTAAGATTCTCTCTCTCCCTCCCTCTCTGTCCACTGCCACCCCCCTTTCCAGGTCCTCGCTTAAAAAAAAAAAAAAGTTATTTGAATGTAAAGCTAATTACCTCATGGAAGAGTTTTCAGGCTACCAAGAAAAAGACAGAAATATACATCTCATAGTAAAATTTAAGCTGTTTTCCAAAATGATAGCAGCTCTTTTTCCAAATCTCTTTTCTCTCACCATCATTAATCAAGTGTCAACTCCAAAGCACTAGTCAATAATTGTTCCCTATGCAAATGAGAGTTTGCACAGCAAACACGAGCTTGGAAAATGTCCCAGTACACTTCCTATGAAAATTTGCACTTACGTTGAGGAAAAAAAAGAACAGAAGAAAAATAATGAGTCAGGTAATTATCCATTTCTTAGGACTGAAGCAAAGGTTGTCCTTTTGAAACCTCTCCTCTTGAATCTAAGTTGGTTTAGACAGTGGCTTCCTTGAATAGGTGGAATTTAGGTTTCTCCCTGAAGCTTCAGGGTTACGAGGGAGGTACGTCCTTAAAAGACCTATGCAGCGAGCACACGAGGCTGACGCACTCAACACTAGAAAAGCCGGAACATCGACTGACTACCGGGGGAAGGAATTAGAAGGAACAAAGAAAGGGGAGGCGGGGCGCTGCGCTTGTGGGTGTTAGTAGAGGAAGCCGAGTAAGCCATTTGCGGCAAGGATACCAAAGAAGCAAAATGAGAAGCACAGGGAAGGAGAAAAAAGGAGAAATAGATTAAAGAAACAAAGTGAAAGGAGGAACCATCCACAAGAGAAGAGAATGGGGGAAAAAACTCTTTTTAGAGAACATAATAAAATAGTACTAAGGTAGGGAGAATATTGAAACAAAAGTGGGAAAGCACTCCCAACATTATAATCAAAGAGACAGACAAAAAAGTTAGATTTACCAACTACCCTGCCAACCAGTATTTTTACAAATCAAAAGGAACCACCAAAACAGATTCGGCTCAAACCTAAAACAAAACTGAAAATGTCACTTTACAATAAAGCTAATCAATCTCTTCACTAGATTTCCTTATTCAGTTGGTTCTTTTAGAATCAGTTGAAAATGCAGTACAAATGCAAAGATACCATCTCACTGTAGAGTGGGAACTCCGGGCATGCAGGCTGTATCTGGCCCTCAGCATATTTTATCTAATCCACAGAGGGATTACCAAAAGGAGATACACTGTATTTCACACTTGGAATTGCAAAAAAGCATTCCCGTATTAAAACCCTCAGCGGTAATATGGCAAAAGGCCACAAGATGGTGATGGTATACCCTGGAGAGACCTCATTCATCGGCAAAATGGGGCTAGAACGCGCGCCCGCGCGCGCACACACACACACACACACACCTCACACACACACACACACCACACACACCACACACACACACACACACACACACACACACACACACACACACACCCTTATCAGCTTTTCCTTCATAAAAAATTGGCTAGGGGAGGGACAGTGGCATGAAGAAAAGAAATTTGAAAAACACTAACGTTAGATAATAATAAAATCACTTACTTTAACAAAACTTAGAAGTATTTATCCATTTGGTTTCTCTTTTTTTCCCAATTAGAAAACAACAAAAACAAAAACAGTACTTTTAACACTGGTAAACACCAAAAAATTCTTTCTGTATCTGATTATTATGTATCTATTGATAAAGTGATATATTTGAATAAAGTAACTACTACATTTTTGGGAAATTTCAATTTTTTTCTTGGGCTCCATAAGATGAAATTTTCCTAGAATCCAGTAAAGATTTTCTTGACTGCAGTTTATTTTCTTATTCATTAAGGAAATAACAGGCAGGGTTAATCCCATAAATGGGTTACATTTTAGGTTAATAATGATTCATATTGATGTATGGGTCCCTTTAATTTTCCAACTTGCAAACACACATATGCATACTTTTTATTGCCATTTAACACAGAAACAAAATTTGGAAGGGGGAATAGGGTAGAATCCTGGATCTAAAATGCTAAAGAAGAAACTAAAGGGAAAATAGTGGAAAGGTATTCGAGAGCCTCGAGACTTTATTTCCAAAAGCAATAGTAGTCGTTAGAAGTATTTTTTTTTTTTGCAGCAAGTAGATTTTTAAAAACCTTAAGTTCCAAATACTGACCTGAATCTGATAATATGTATTAAAATGTCATAAACACATTCTTACCTTTGACTCTGTAATTCCATATCAAAGACTTTATCTTGGGAAAATAACAGATTTGCATGAATATGTACAAGGGTATTTATTATAGCGTTATTTATAGAAATGAGAAATATTGGAAACACCATAGTAGGGAATGGATCAAATAAATTATCAGACATCCATAAACTGAAATCCTATGCAATCATTTAAATTATGTTTTTCAGGGCATTGTCATACACTGGTGAAGGCAGTATAAAAATAAGACAACCTTTTGAAAGGGCAATTTGGTATCATCTATTTAAATTGTAAATAGGTATGCACTTTGATTCAACATTTTCATGTTTAGATATTTATCCTGAGAAAATGACAGATATGCAAATATATATGAACAAAATGTTCACTGAAAGTTTGTTTATAATAGCCAAAAATTGTAACCTACCAAAACACCCATCCATGGAGGATTGCTCAAATAAATTATAATGCAGTCATACAATGAAATAGTAGCAAGGATTAGGTAGGTGAATGTGTATTGAAGAGAGGAGCATTATAAATAGTTGGATTGCCAAAACCAGTTAGAAAATGGGATTTTTTTTTTACAGTATGGGGATTCCTCAAAAAATTCAAAATAGAACTAGTATATGATTTTCACTTCTGGGTATATATCCAAAGGAAATGAAATTGCTATCTCAAAGACATATTTGCCCCCTCACATTCACTGCAGCAGTATTTCCAATAGCAAAGACATGGGGAAAAAACCTGTATCCATCAGTAGATGAATGGATAAAGAAAGTGTGGTAAATATACAATGGGATTTCATTCAGCCATAAAAAATAAGGGAATCCTGCCATAGCCAACATGGATGAAACTTAAGGACATTATGCAAAGTTGAAATAAATCAGACAGAGAAAGACAAACACTGTATGATCTCCCTTATATGTGGAAACTGTTAAAAGAAAAAGAAGAACTCATAGAAACAGAGCAGATTGAGGGCTGCCAGTGTCTGGGGAGGAGTGTAAGCAGGGAAAGAATAGGTGAAGGGGCTCAAAAGGTACAAATTTCCATTTATAAGATGAGTACGTCCTGGGGATGTAATGTACAGCATGATGACTATAGTTAAAAATATTGAATTGTGGGATGCCTGGGTGGCTTAATTGGTTAAACGTCTGCCTTTAGCTCAGGTCATGATCTCCCAGGGTCCTGGGATCAAGTCCCATGTCAGGGTCCTTGCTCAGCAGGGATCCTTCCTTTCCCTCTGCCTGCAGCTCCCCCTGCTTGTGCTCTCTCTCTCTCTGACAAATAAATAAAACCTTTACAAAATATATTGAATTGTAGGGGCACCTGACTGGCTCAGTTGATGGAGCATACAACTCTTGATCTTGGGGTTGTGAGTTCAAGCCCCACATTGGGTGGAGAGATTACTTCAAAATAAAAAGGTTTTTAAAAGACTTTATTTGAGAGAGAGAGTGAGCATGAGTGGGAGGAAGGGCAGAGAAACAAGCAGACTCCCAGCTGAGAGCACAATGCAGGGCTGGATTCCAAGACCTCAAGATCATGACCTGAGCTGAAGACAGGTGCTTAACCAACTGAGCCACCCAGGTGCCCTAAAAATAAAATCTTTTTTAAAAAGATTTATTTATTTATTTATTTGAGAGCGAGAGTACACAGAGGGAGAAGGAGAAGCAGACTCCCCACTGAGCCAGGAGCCCCACTGCAGGGCTCAATCCCAGGATCCTGGGATCATGACCTGAGCCAAAGGTAGACACTTAACCAACTGAGCCACCCAGGTGCCCCTAAAAATAAAATCTTTAAAAAATGTATTGAATTGTATATTTGAAAGTTGCTAAGAGAATAACTATTAAGTATTCTCACATACACACACACACACACACACACACACACACACACACACACACTTTGTAACTATTTGAGGTGATATATGTGTTAACTAACATTATGGTAATCATTTTGCAAATATATACATATATCAATCATTACTTTTATACCTTAAACTTATACAATGTTATATGTCAATTATATACCTCAGTAAAGCTGGGGGGAAAGAGAAAATTGAGTATTTTCTATGTTTATGTAAATCAATATTCAAATATGCACAAAATGTCTAGGAAGATATACATAGTGATGTAATGGTAAAAGTTTAACATTCCACCTCTCCAGAACATAAAGCCTTGATAAGTGATGTTTGCCAATTTCCATGGTGTAAATAGTCCTGCCATGGCTGATATCAAGCTATAGTTATGGAACACAGATCTGGGAAGAAATGCACACAATTAGCTCAATGAGCCTGTGTGAGCATGTTCCAGCGTATCTCTATACCTCTGGGAGGTAACATTACGGGAAGGTGTTCAATATTCTATCTTATATATGTGATGTGAATATATGATGAAATTGTACTGTTGTAATCAACAGCAGCAAAAATAAAACGCCAATTCGGAAAAACAAAAAAAATTTAAAGATTTTATTTATTTATTTGACAGAGAGAGAGAGAGCACAAACCAGGGGAATGGGAGGCAGAGGAAAAAGGAGAAGGAGAAGCAGACTTCCTGCCAAACAAGGAGCCAGGGGCTCGATCCCAGAACCCTGGGATCATGATCCGAGCCAAAGGCAGATGCCTAACTGACTGAACCACCCAGGCAAGGCACCCCAAAACAAAGATTTTTAAAAGAATACTTAGGGGCACCTGGGTGGCTCAATTGGTTAAGTGTTGGACTCGATCTCAGCTCAGGTCTTGATCTCAGGGTTGTGAGTTCAAGCCCCGTGTTGGCTCCATGCTGGGTGTGGAACCTGCATTAAAAAAATACACCTTTTTGGGGGGTGCCTGGGTGGCTCAGTCGTTAAGCGTCTGCCTTCGGCTCAGGTC
This sequence comes from Eumetopias jubatus, assembly GCF_037043125.1. Classification (NCBI taxonomy): domain Eukaryota; kingdom Metazoa; phylum Chordata; class Mammalia; order Carnivora; family Otariidae; genus Eumetopias; species Eumetopias jubatus. The sequence goes on from NW_028274813.1 coordinate 93,033,924, forward strand.
ATGATCCTGGGGTCCTGGGATTGAGCCCTGCATCGGGCTCCCTGCTCGGCGGGGAGCCTGCTTCTCCCTCTCCCACTCCCCCTGCTTGTGCTCCCTCTCTCGCTCTCTCTCTCTGTCAAATAAATAAAATCTTTTAAAAAATACACTTTTTTTTACTTTTCAATATTTCCCATGTTTTCTACAAATGCTTTTATAAATATGTAATGCTTTCATAATCAGAAAACACATCACTGTACATAAAAATACTTAGCCCTGCTCTCACAGCCTAGAAAGCAGTTTCTTCCCTTTAGGATTTGCTATTAGTACCATCAGAGCATATGACTATCTTCAAATGTGGGTAAGTGGAATCTGTCATGTTTTTCCTCTCTCTCAAAGGACAAAGGAGGAATTAGTTTTTATTTATGTGGCCCAAGATCTTGAAATATATATACATATTTCCTGACTTGTATTAGAAAAATTTCCCAACCCCTTACTTTATCAGTTACTGCCACAGACTGTACCCTAATTTTTGCCCAGATTATTGTAAAAACCTTTCGCTACTCTTTCTCTCTTTGTTTCCATTTCTCCAGTCAGTACAGTCCTTACCCTAATTAGGATAGATTAGGGAGAACTACATGCGTGTTGCCAAAAGACTAATCATGTTAAAATATGGTTTTCCTTTTTATTTTGCTGAAAAGTCTTTAATGGCAGGTTGCAAAAGAATATTTAAACATGATCCTATTTGGGTAATAATGGTATAAACATATTACTATATATACAGAAAATAATCTGGAAGAATATATACCAAGTTCTTAGCAAAGCTTTTCTCTAAGAGTAGTGGAATTATAGGGGAATTTTACATTCTAATTTTTATGTCTCTGAGATGTTTTAAGAAAAACCTAGATTACTTTTCTACTGCAAAAAGAAAGAAAATGAGGAGGGAATTTGTTGCTGAATTCCCACTGCCCAGAGGAAGAAATCTAAACTCCTCTCCTTTTGTCCAAGTCTCTACCTCCAAAATCTACCTATGCAGTAAAACCCACCTAATCTACTCCAGCTCCTCACTAAAGATTACTTGTCTTTCTGAATTTCTGCAGTACTTCCTGACTTTGACATTTATCTGTGCATTTTATTACCCATTGGGTCATAATAATTTACAAACTGTTTCTGATTTAATTTATAGATACTTAAGGATGGAATTTATGTTTATTCTTTATGTTCCCCCCCCCAAAGTCTGTAAGTATTAGCTTCCTGTGGCTGCTGTAACAAATTATCACTAACTTGGTGGCTTAAAACAACAGAAATTTATTCTTTCGTATTTCTGGAGGCCAGAATTTCATTAATTCCACTGGGTTGAATAAAGGTGTCAGCAAGGCTGTTCTCCCTCCAGAGACTATAGGGACAGTCTGTTTCTTGCTCTTTCAGTTTCTAGTGGCTGCCAACACTCCTTGGCTTGTGATCCTGTCACTCGATCTTTGCCTCCACGGTCACATTATCTTCTCTTCTTCTGTGTGTCAAATCTCCCTCCGTCTTCCTATTCAAAGGATACATGTAATTGCATATAGTGTCCACCCAGATAATCCAGAATAATCTCTTCATCTCAAAATCTTCAATCACATCTACAAAATCCTTTTTTGCCATACAAGGTAACATTCACAGATTCCAGGGATTAGGGCAAAGAGGTCTTCTGGGGTGCCATGATTCAGCCTACCACAGGTATCTGTCAGAAGGATTTCTATTAGTATATAGGAAAGCTCTTTGAGGACCCCAGCCCTTTTTTCTTTACCCAATTCTTACCATTTTGTGGCATGATATAGAAAGAGGAGCTTAAAATTCTTCAAATTGCCAACTCTAAAACCTTGGTGCAATGTCTATCAGACCACTATGGATGAAGAGAGGTCTAAAACCAGTGGGATTAAGAATGAGGAGAAAAACACCAAAAGTTTGTATTTTTGGCTACCGAACATAGCAAGATCAGTAGTGATAGACTAGGGAAGCAAAGCACTCTAAGAGCAATTTGATGAAATTATTCATTGCACATCCCTGTAATGTGCTATTATCATACACAAAATAATAATACAAAAGAGTTAGAAGACACCTCTGAGTCAAAGTGTTTACAATCGAATGATCACCCTTGCAATAAACAGTTAAATGGAGAAAAGAAAATATGACAAAGTAACCTAGATTGTTGATAATGCCCTACTTTGGGACAGATTATGAGAATCCAGGCTAAGACCAACACAAAAGAAGCAGGTCGGTCTCCTCTTGTAGTTACATAATTCCTATGGGGAGTGAGGAATTGGAGCCATTTCTCTGCGAGTGAAAATGATTTTATTCACTATGCAAAGTAAACGCATATGTTCTAGAGAAAATGTCAATATTTAATAACGTCAAAACTGGAGACTCATGCTCCGTTTTTTCTTTTCCGAGTCTCCTGAACACTCCATCTATATCTGCTCTCTCCAGATCTTCAATAAATTCTGCCTTCACCTCAAAAAAAAAAAAAAATGCCTTCAAAACTTAGAATGCCGTTTGTGCAGGATAAAAATACAGGTGTCCATAGGTCTATATGACTTTGCTTTGAGAGCAGATTTTATCTCTTGATATTTTAATGCAACCTAGTGCATCATGTTGGGAAAAAAAGATGAACACCTTCACTCTCTTGTCCTTTAGATGATAAAAGTAAATATCTTCCTCTTCTATAAGGAAGAAAATAGAGGTCTCATGCCAGAAAAGACTACTAGGAACTTTAACTTTTTTGAAGACTGAACTATGTGATAAAAAAATAATATAAAAAATATAAACCTTTATTATGTTTCAATTAAACATATATAGAGCCTCTACTATATGCAAGTCCTCCATGGAGTAGATATGAAAAATTAATGGTACCTGTAACCTAAGGAATTAATTTCTGGCATCTTAAGAATGATGATTAGACCATGTCAGGAAAGGATATATATCACAAATGCATACAAAGTTCTGTGGGGGTTCTGAATTGGGGTTATTGGCAAAGGCTCTGATGGGAGGTAGCATGTGAAAGGTACCTTGCAGGATGTAGGGCTTTGACCTTTGGAGAAGCGATGAGAGGATGAACCGGATAAAGGCACATGGGTAGAACAGCTTGGGACATTTGAAGAGAGGTGAATGATCCATTCTTCCTGTGATCTGGGGTACATAGAGCTTTAAGACATTTGAAGTACCTTCCTATGAAAAAAAGTCTAGCAGAAAGTTAAAGCAACTGAAGTTCCATTTATTTTTTTATTTTTTTAATATCTTATTTATTTATTTGATAGAGAGAGACACAGCGAGAGACGGAACACAAGCAGGGCCCGATGCGGGGATGCGGAGGATGTGGGGCGCGATGCGGGGCGCGATCCCAGCACCCTGGGATCATGACCTGAGCTGAAGGCAGCCGCTCAACGACTGAGCCACCCAGGCGCCCCCTGAGGTTCCATTTAAATGAACCTCACAAGATTAGCAGAGTGCTGTTAGGAAGAGGAGAAAGGGAAATAGGGAAAAGAAGTTGAAAGTATTGAAGCAAGGTGCCCTTCCCCCAAATATGCTTGCCTATATCTGTGTATTATGCTGAAAATCCCACTGAAAAGAATGATGACAGAGGGGGATTTTCAGTTATGTATTGGCCTGTGTGAACCATCATAATGTTTCTGGTAGAGGAGAGAGTAACCGTCATAGATAAGGAATGACCTGAGCAGATAGCTCTCCCAGCAAATATAAATTTGACAGACATGATGCCAGAAATAGATCTATCCAAAAACTAAAATGGGAGTGAATCTCAGAAAAATTACTTTTTTAAAAATTAACTAAAAGATGAACTAGTGTTCTGCTGCTTCTTCCTCCCTTTTTCCACTCTCTTCCTTCTTCCTGCAGAAATCAGTCCAAAAGTCATTACAGAGGCCAAGCAAGGTCTTTGGTAGGGGTGTGGTAGGGGTGTGGAGTCATAGTGGTCAAGAGGTGAAAGGAGGGCCTCTGGGTAAGATGGTGACCTAACTGGGACGAAGAAGGTGTCCCTATAAGGAGGGGGATACCAGTGTAATATCATAAGCAGGGTAAGAACAAAGTCCCTGGAGGGGGGCAGCCTGGTGCCAGGTGGAATATTTACATAGCCTCAAAGTACTTCTCCACAAAATACTTAATTATAAAGAGGAAAAAGAGTGGCTTTACAGTGGAAAAACCTGGCAGACATCATTTTAATCACACCATCAGTGATGGGACAAATCACAGTCATGTGCCACCTCTAGGATGCAATGACGAGAACAAGGCACAACTCCCCTAATAGCGTTGCCAGTGATGTGTAACCTGAAGGTAATCTTGAAAAAAAAAACAAACCAGATAAACCCAAATTGAGGGATATTCTACAAAAAAAAAAAAGGCCTGTAATCTTAAAAGAGTGTCAAGGTCATGAAAGGAAAGGGAAGACTAGGGAACTCTTCAAGACTGAAGAAGACTGAAGAGACAACAAATACAATGTGTAATTTCTGGACAGGATCCTTTTCCCTGAAGAAAGACATTACTGGGGGTGGGGGGCAAAGTCAATTAATTGTCTGACTTTTGGTTTCAGCTCAGGTCATGACTCAGGGGCGTGAGATCGAGCCCTGCGTCGGGCTCTGCGCTGAGCATGAAGCCTGCTTAAGAGTCTCTCTCAACCTCTCCCTCTGCCCCTCCCCAATCCCCCTGCTCACGTACACACACACACACACACACACACTCTCTCTCTCTCTGAAAAAAAAAATAAGGACATTATTGGGACCACTAACAAAATTTGAATGAGGGCTGAGGATTAGATAGTAACATATATCAATGTTAAATTCCTGATTTTGATCCTTCTACTGGGGTTATCTAGATGAAAATTCTCATTAGTAAGAAACATACCCTAAAGTATTTGAGATGACAGGGCATTTTCACAGTTTAGGCTCTGCAGGAAGAAGACTCTGAGTCAGAGTTTAGTGTCCAGGATGTTTATTAGGGAGTGCCTTTGGGATTGACACCTGTGGAAGGGAAGAGGTAGAAACAGGCTTGGACAGAAAGAAAAGCAAGTTGCATGTAAGGAAAGCCCAGCAGCCTCAATTAACCCCACGAGGAGCTCTGGAGCTGAAAGGGCCTTTCATTATTGTCCCAAACCAGGCTGCAAGGGCTGAGCTTTAAATTCAGGCCTTGATCTAGCATTGGCCATGGACCATTTCCCAAAGGGTGTGAGCTTTGATGAGGCATCTCTCTGCAGCTGTAGGAGCTGGTAACTGAAGGCTGTCTGCTGACAGCCCTCCAGGTGGCCCGGACAAGAACTCTTGCAAAGGGAAATCTCAGTGGCTCATCTCCATGTTCATTCCCTGTGCTGCTCTCGGATCTACTTCTTCATTTTTGTTGAGGAGTAGTTCTCCAGGTTTCCTTTTTTTTTTTTTAAAGATTTTTATTTATTTATTTGAGAGAGACAGAGAAAGAGAGAGAGACAGAGGGAGAAGCAGGCTCCCAAGGAGCAGGGAGCCCAATGCAGGACTCAATCCCAGAATCCCGGGATCATGACCCGAGCCGAAGGCAGACGCCCAACCATCTGAGCCACCCAGGCACCCACTTCTCCAGGTTTCTGATGAGCCTCTCCTCCTGGGAAAACTTAGAAGAGGAAGGTTTGTAGGACAAGCTACAGGCCTCTGCTGTAGCTGGTTTGGGGTGTTAAAGGATTTCTTTTTCTTTAGTGCCTGTGGTTCTTGGTCAGGCCACTTCGAAGATTGAAGTGGTAGACCAGACAAAGAGTGATGGGTGGCAAAGCAAAGTTTATTGAGCGATAGTACAAAGCTCCCCAAGAGGAAGGGGACCTGAGAGGGTTGCCATGGAAATTCCTAAGTCTAGGGGATTTTATGGGCTTGTTGGTGGGCTGTTTTAATCTGATTAATCCTCCATGCGCCTGTCATCCAAACAGGTTTTTGTCATCTATCTATCCTGTGGGAAAGGGTGGAGGGCTCCTTCCAGGGTGGTGTAAAATCCTTTTGAGGGTGGTTTCCTCTTAGGGTGGGGACCCCTTGTCCCTGCCTGCCTTTCTTCCACCTATTCTTCATCAATATTCTTCCCTACCCTTATTGTATAACAGCAAACCTAACTCCTTCTAATAATCAGGGTAAATACCCATGCTAAGATTGGTTCTCTACTTACAGTCCATTCGTTCCTGAATACTAGGAGCCCAGAGTGCCCAGGCAGCAGTTTTAGCTAGTAAATCAAAGTGACTCTTGCTGTACCATCTTGTAGAAATATTCCCTTTTTAGGGACCAGGTCCTCTGACCCTGTGGAGTCCAGAATAGCAGGAACAGGAAGCATAAATTCCCCAAGGGGCCATTGGGAGTGATGATAAGCAGGACCACTCCTACTTCCATATTTTGCCTCACAGACCCATGTATTCTTCCTGTTGGGTACACAGCACCATATGAAGATCTTTTATTCAGTAGGTTTCACATATCCTGGAAGATGGTACTCGGAGAATTTCATCCGAGCTAATACTTCAGCTGTGCCTTCAGCAAGGCATTCCAGTGCTCTGTCATGCCAGAAGATTCGGACTGCGGCAATAAGTGATATATATGACCAGTAGATAACAGTGTCAAAAGTTTACTCTCACTCCCTTCTTTTGCTGTAAGTTGGGGTCCTTGGTCTGATGCAATGTTATGGGATGTCCCCTGCTGGTGGCTCAAACATTGTGTAAGGCCAGGGTGATGCCTGAAGATGAGACATTTAAACCCTTACCCAGAGTATATGTTCATCCCATCAGGATAAATTACTGGTCCTTTCAAGGTAGAAAGGTCCCAAAGCAGTCCATTTGCCACCGACTGCGTAGTTGGTCTCCTTGAAGAATGGTGCTCTATCAGGAGCTCAGCATCAATCTTTTGCTGTCAAGTCTGACATTTGGCAGTGGTGGCAATAGTTAGATGAGTCCTGATAAGTAGGAACCCATGCTCTTGACCCAGAATAACCTCGATCTCTGTCACCATGGCCCCTTCATTCATGTATGCATTGTCCATCAGTGGTATGATCAGTGACAGAAGCAGAATCAACTGGCTGAGTCATTTAATACATGTGGGATTTATATTTGCCCATCTGCCATTTTGCTTTCTTTCCTATATGCCATGCGTTTTTTGTTCCTTTATTCCTATGTTATTGCCTTCTTTTGCGCTAAAAAGGTATTTTCCAATGTGCTATTTTAATTCCCTTGTCATTTCTCTTTCTCTCTATTTATTTACTTAGTACATATGTATCTATCTTTTGAGTTATTTTCTTAGTGGTTGCTTGGGGTATTACAATTAACATCTTAATTTATAATGACCTAGTTCAGATTAATTCCAATTTAATTTCAATAGCATACAGGAACTTTGCTCCCAAATATTCCATTCCTTTCACCTTCTTTGTTTTCTTTTGTTTATACAGACTGAGTAGTACCCTTATTGGCTGCCCATCTTTTTTCAGCAAGTGACACCATGTTTTATTAACTATCTCCATAACTCTCTGTAGGTCAGGTACTCACGGTTGCCCCTTTGATCTTGCCACTCATTATCATAATTGTATTTGCATGATTTCTGACAGTTGCATGATGCCATCTGGTCAATTATTTCTGGGTTATATTATCTCCATTGCTAATAAGGAGCTCAGTTTTATAACAGCTTCCCCTACTATAAGTCCAGCCTTCAAAAGAAACCACCACTAGACTTCACAGTGATCCTGGTGCCTTTTACCAACACATTCTTTTTGCTTTGGTAGACACTGTACTCCGGGTCCTCCTGTGGAACAGCCATCTGGTGGCGTTTCTGATCTTACATAATATAGCCACACCAGCACTCCCATCTCCCTGAACCCTTTTTCACAAATTGAGGTAAGAGGAACATACATAAAATTCTCCATTTTGAAGTATACAACAGTGGTTTTTATTTTTTATTTTTATTTATTTTTATTATTTTTTTAAAAGATTTTATTTATTTATTTGACAGGGAGAGAGAGAGATAGCAAGAGAGACAACAAGCAGGGGGAGCGGCAGGCAGAGGGAGAAGCAGGCTTCCTGCTGAGCAGGGAGCCCGATGCGGGACTTGATCCCAGGACCCTGGGATCATGACCTGAGCCAAAGGCAGACGCTTAACTGACTGAGCCACCCAGGCGCCCCAGCAGTGGTTTTTAGTATGTTCACAAGGTTGTGCAGCCATTAAGACAGTCAATTTTAGAATATTTCATCACACCAAAACATGACCCTGTGCCAGTTAGCAGTCACTCCTCATTCTCCCTTACGGATAGCCCCTGGCAACCACTCATCTACTGTACATCACTATGGATTTGCCTCTTCTGGACGTGTCTTTTGAATGGAATCATACATGTGGCCTTTTATGTCTGCTTTCTTCCACTTAACATAATGTTTTCAAAGTTTATCTATGTTGTAGCATGGATCAGAGTCTCATTCCTTTTTATAACTTAATGATATTCATAGAATAGATACAGCATATTTTACTTGTTCATTAGTTGATGGACATTTGGGTTGCTTCCACTTTTTGGCTATTATAAATAATGCTGCTATAGATAATTGTATACAGGCTTTTGTGGGGACATATATTTCAATTCTCTTGGGTATTACCTAGGAGTGAAATTCTTGGGCCAAATAGTAACTTTATGTTTAACTATTTCAGAAGTTGTCACTGTTTGCTCAACTTGCTGCATCATTTTACATTTCTACCAGCAATGTATGTGGGCTCCAAGATGTAAATCTTCACCAACATTTGTTATTTTCCATTTTTTTCTAATAGTCATTCTGTTGGTGCTAAGTGGCATCTCACTGTGGTTTTTATTTATTTATTTATTTATTTATTTATTTATTTATTTATTTAGAGAGCGCATGCAAGCAGGGGGAGGGGCAGAGGGAGAAAGAGAATCCCAAATAGACACTGTGGCAAGCACAGAGCCTGACATGGGGCTCGATCCCAGGACCCTGAGATCTTGACCTGAGCTGAAATCAAGATTCGGACACTCAACTAACTGAGCCACCCAGGGGCCCCTTCACTGTGATGTTGATTTGCATTTACTTACTGAGCACTGATGTTGAACATCTTTTCATGTGCTTATTGTCTATTTGCGTATATTCTTTGGAAAGATCTCTATTGAAATTCTTTGCCTATTTTAGGATTGAGTTTTTTTCTCTTGTTATTGAGTAAAGATATATATATAGATAGATAGATGTAGATACAGATATATATTCTGGATATTAGACTCTTATCAGATATATGATTTGCAAATAATTTCTCCTGTGGGTTATCTTTTCACTTTCTTGATGGTATTTTTTTTTGAAGATTTTATTTATTTATTTGACAGAGACACAGTGAGAGAGGGAACACAAGCAGGGGGGTGAGGGAGTGAGAAGCAGGCTTCCCGTGGAGCAGGGAGCCCGATGTGGGGCTCGATCCCAGGACTCCGGGACCACGACCTGAGCCGAAGGCAGACATCCAAACGACTGAGCCACCCAGGTGCCCCTCTTTTTTTTTTTTTTAAGATTTTATTTATTTATTTGTCAGAGAGAGAGAAAGGAGAGAGAGAGCAAGCAGGGGGGATGGGAGGCCGAGGGAGAAGCAGGCTCCCTGATAAGCAAGGAGCCCAACGCGGGACTTGATCCTAGGACCCTGGGATCATGACCTGAGCTGAAGGCAGATGCTTAACTGACTGAGCTACCCAGGAGTCCCTCTTGATGGTATTCTTCAAAGCACAAAGCCTTTTAATTTTGATGAAGTTGAAATTACCTATTTTTCTTTGGTTGGCTATGTTTTTGTTTTGTTTTTAAAGATTAATTAATTTATTTATTTGTCAGACAGAGAGAAAGGAGAGAGCGCACAAGCAGGGGGAGTGGGAGAGGGAGAAGCAGGCTTCCCGCGGAGCAGGGAGCCTGATTCAGGGCTCCATCCCAGGACCCCGGGATCATGACCTGAGCCAAAGGCAGACGCTTAACCGACTGAGCCACCCAGGTGCCCCATATTTCTCTTAACATTTTAATCCTTTTCTCTACCACCTGCCAAGACATTTATGATATTTCCACTTCACTTAGCATGGGTCATCACTTTTACCATGCTTCATAGAAGCCATCTTACTAGCAAGTTTGCACCACTTCCTGGGGGCTTTCTCAGGGTGTAAATTTTATTCTTTGGGAGAGCACACACAAATTGTTATCTAATCTCATGTTCTATCCCCCCTTAATCAAGTACTCTCAGAATCTAGTCCCACATGTATTCCCCTACTTCCTGCAGTCTGTGCTGGTTAGATCTTTTTGCTCCTTTGGGGTCTGGTTTCTTTCCTCCCTTATCATGCCTAGCATGTCCCCAGCTGGGTTATGCTGCCCCTTAGCCCTAGTTATAGATTTAGTGGATAGAGGGTAGGTGGGGGCAGATCCTGAGGGGTGACATGTTGTCTTGCCAAGAGGCCCAGGCATTGTCTCAAGCAAGGGAAAAATGCAGCTCTTAGTAGGGAAGGGTAGTTTACTTCTGCAGGCTCAGAGGGTCAAGAGAAATCTGGGAATTCAAGATTTTGGGGGGCATCAACTCAGATGTCCGCATTCCACGTGCCAGGGTCTCATTCTTTCCCACCCACAGTGCTGTCTCTAGCATAGGAGACCTAGTTTAGTTGGTAGTTTAACTTTGGAGATTGGCTACCTAATGATTTAGCTCAATCTGGTCCTCAGCTTTCTCTGCCATTCTGCTACAGGTAATGAAAGCCTCTTGCTATGAAAGAGATCTTCTGGCTCTCACACTTGGCTTTCAGCTGTCAGCTAGTCAATCTCTCAACTTTTTGATTTCTTTGCCTGAAGTTTCGATGGAGCTAAACAATAGCCATTCAATCCCCTTACAGTTAATACATTCTCTTTCACTGGTATACTATCCCAATTAACCACTGGTGAAAGTCTTAACAACTAGGCTACTACCTTGTGCCAGGGGTGATCTGTACTCCATCTATCACCAGTGACGAGGTCCTCCTACCCGCTGAGTGGCGAGTGATCCACATCCAAAACTCCATTTTATTGTCTGCTTTCTCAGACCTCTCCTGGCTCCAACTGCAGCAGTTTGGGTTTCCTAGGAAGCAGACTCTGAGGCGGACTTCAGTGTTCAGGATAATTATTAGGGAGAGCTCTTGGATCAACATCTGTGGATGGGAGGGGAAGCAAACGGGATTGGGCAGAGGTAGAAGCTGATCTGAGCTGCAGGTTGATAGGCTCAACCAACCTCACTGGGAGCTTTTGAGTGGAAATGGCCCGTCAAGGTTGTCTTACACGGGGCCAAAATAGCCAGTCCTGTCTATCTTTGCCACGATCAGCCGTTGAATTTGGGCCACCTGGGAAAGGGGCATCTCCTTGGGCAAGGTGGCTCTCTGCAGATGAAGCAAACTCTGAAGGAGATGACAGCTGACAGCTGTGTGCTGACCACAGTCCCCACAGCTGGGCAACAAGTCCTTCCTTGAAGGGTCTCTAGTCCATGCATCTCAATGTCTGCCACAGATATCATGTCAGGTTACTCTCAGATTGTTCAGATTAAAAAAAAAGAGCTCATTATGCTATATGTTATGCTATATGCACAACTTTTCTGTAAGTTTAATTTAAAAAGTAGCAAAAAAATACTTTCAAAATAAAAATCTTTTTTTATTTTTTTAAGATTTTATTTATTTGTCAGAGAGAGAGAGAGAGGGCAGAAACAAGGGGAGGGGCAGAGGGAGAAGCAGGCTCCCTGCTGAGCAGGGAGCCCGATGAGGGACTCGATCCCAGGACCTGGGGATTATGACCTGAGCCGAAGGCAGACGCTTAACCGATTGAGGCACCCAGGCGTCCCAAAAATCTTTCTGTAAAAAATGAACATACTTATATAAATTAAATATGACTAAAGAAACACCTAAAAAAGAGGCCCCTATTGCTGATACAAAGAAAGGGAAATGACCAATTATATCTAAATTTAAAAAAAATAACAAAAATAAAAATTAAAAAGAAAAGAAAACAAGCAAGGGGAATGATGTTGAAAGACAAAAATTCATTTGAATGAGTAAAACGCGGATCACCAGAGGAGCTGGTGGGAAATAAGGCTGAAAGGCAAGTTGAGGCTTCATCCTTGCTGACACGACATACCTCAGACTAGGGCAAGAACAGAAAATGCCTGTTTCATCACAGCTAGCCTGGTCTTTAATTTTACCTCACCTCTTCTGAATAGGTAAAGTCTTTTCCAGATTACCTTTAATAGTTACTGTTTCCTTTTTTCACTTTCCTTTTGTTCCCTCCCTGTCCAAGGCCATCATGGAACTTGGAATGTGAAGATGTGAGTCTTTGCTCAGCTTCCCCAAACTGGGATGAAAATTATTTTTAGGATGAATCTCTGAGTCACAGAGGGAGGAGGGAAAGAACCATTTTAATCTCTTCCTTTCCCCTCCTTCATAACCTGCTGTACAGCTAAATCATTTTAAAATCTTGTCTTTTTCCCTCTTCCCCAGCAATCATTTGCCTTTTATTTTTCCTTTGGAAACAGTATCTATCAATCTTCATCAGAAGCTTCTAAAAATGGAAGACATTTGTCTTTGCTGAATGGACCACAGACTAAATTAAAGGAGATTGCCTCAAGCCACTTTCATGTAAGTAAATTTATTTATTGTAATACTGATTGTTGGGATCTGAGAGGTTATATACAGTTACTCCTCATCCCCTCTTCACTGTCCTCTCTGCTGCACCTCCGCTGGGCTCTCCCTCCTGTCTCTCCTAGCTCGGGAGTAGTGGAAGGGATTCTTGCTTTCAGTGGGGAGATGCAGGCAGAGACTGTGTTCTGGCCATCCACCTTTGCAGCAACAGGCTTGAGCATGTCTCATGCTTCACTATTTGACCACATTTCTTTGTGAGAGAAATAAGCATGGAAACAGTGAACGTTGCACTTTTTAAAAAGTTTCTACCAATTTACACAATAGACAATGGGAAAAAAATCTTAGCCAACTAAATTACCAAGAAAGTAGGGAGAAAGTTCTATTTTGGATAAAGTAGGCACTGGAAGAATATCTGTGGAATGAACTGAATGAAAGAAGAGAGAGCTGGCTTAACTTCAGAGAACCAAGCTTTAACCAGGCAAGCTTCTGGATGAAAAATGTTAATAACACCCCTTATTTATGCGGTTGTTTGGCATTTTCAGAGTGCTTTCACACACATTATTTCAGGTGATCCGTGGAACAACCCTGCAAGGGAGGTATTATTGGTACCATTAACAACAACAACAAAAAAAACAGGATTCAATGATTTGCTTGAAGCTTAACAACTAAGAAGTGGCAGAATTAGGGCCAGCACTCAGGTCTGCTATCTACTGTTGGTGTCAAGATACCAGATGGATTTTTCTGATTTCAAAGTGGAGCCCTCAAGGATTACTGCTAGGGGACTTGTCTTATTTAAAACTTTCAGGGACTGCTTGGAAGCAGGCTCATATAAAAAAAGTCACTGGGCTGAGATGTCCTTAGGCTCTCCAGAGTAGTAAATACCAAGCAGATGGATCTAAATTGAAGAAAAGATAAATTGCACAAAGCTATGTGAGTGGACAGAAGTATGGCAAATGAGTTTCATTCTGCACTAATTTTGGATAATGTATTTAGGATTGTTAGTCTGAAGCATACTTAAAAGAAGATGAGTTTGGAAGCTGTTTTATTTCAAGAAAGAGAACCATGGGGGGCGCCTGGCTGGCTCAGTCGGTAGAGCCTGCAACTCTTGATCTCAGGGTCATGAGTTTGAGCCTACATTGGGTGTGGAGCTTACTTAAAAAAAAAGAGAGAGAGAGAGAGAAAGAGAACCACAAGTTATTGTTGACTGTTTCTTAAAGTCATTTATAAAATGCCAGGTCTTGTTGCTAAGAATGTGGAAAATAAAACTGAAAGCATTGTTTTCTCTTACATTCGACAAAATGATAATGAAGCTATACCTGGAATCATGCACTGAATTCTGCCCCAAAACTTTTAAAAAAAAGGAGCCTCATAAATACATGAGGTCATAGTAAAGGGCCACTAAAATAATCAAATACATTTCCAAGAAGACAGTTGCTTTAAAAAAAAAGTATTAAGTGGATATTTGGAGGAAATCCTTACCTTTCTGAAGTTTATGTCATAGAGAGCAATTACAATATTTAAAAACACCTCATTTTCAACAAACATTTCTTGAGAGAACATTATATTCAGGCCCTATGCTCAACTTTACAATGAATAAAACACAGAAGTTCACAACCATTGTCAGAGAATACCAGACTGGTTGGATCTTTAGTCCAAATGAGCACAGCTTTTCTTGTGTTCTTAGTGGATTGGCATCCGGTTTGCGTACACAGTCTCTAGGGTTTGGTAGACATGTGCTGGTTGCCAGAGGCCGATCACCCCTGGTGAACCTGCAGTCAAGTTGTTCCAGCCACAAATCTGCAGGATTGGACTCTTCATACCACCGAGAGGATAAACTGAAGTGATTGCATTAATTTTATTTATTTATTTATTTATTTATTTATTGACAGCATGCTGTGCATGAACAGGGGGAGGGGCAAAGGGAGAGGGAGAGAGAGAATCTTAAGCAGGCTCCACGCCAGGCGTGGAGCCCTATCTCATGACCCTGAGATCATGACCTGAGCCAAAATCAAGAGTCAGACGCTTAACTGACTGAGCCACCCAGGCGCCCTATGAAGTTATTATTTTTAATAACCTTCTTATTAATGTTTAGTTGTTTATGTGGGTCTTACAGACACCGTCCTTCTCTGGGGTTGGCATTTCTGAGCTAGGAAGGTACAGACCGCTCCTGTAAAATCAAGATATGTTCCCAAAAGTTGACTTCTAACTTGGCTGTTTAAAACTGAAAATGCATTTTCCCCAGAAAAACAATGTGACAAACTGGGGTTAGGTTCTCAGGTCCACTCTTAGGAGCCCATTAATAATCAACTTAGGAGCCCACATAATCAACTCTATGAGAGAATGAGAACTGCGACCACGACATTGTTTCTAGGGGGAAAATGTGCACCAGCAGCGGAAGGTCTTCCTTCCTCCCCCACTTCCTACCTCCATGAGTAATGAAGCCAGTGTGTTTACTACAGGAAATGCGGCTCCTAGTGTGGGTGGCTGGGCGCTGTGGCAGCCTCGAATGCCTTATCCACTGGGCAGAGATAGTCTCTCACCTCTCCTGCCCTAAGTCTGTCAGTGAGGAGAGTGGGAGAAGGTGGGGAGTCTTTCCCCAACTCACCTTTTTCAGAATAGGGCTGTTGGGATTCTTTGGAGGGGTTCAAAGCCATAATTTCTGGGGCCCCTCGTTCAAAAAGAAAAAAAAAATGCAGCTAAAGGTACTAAAACAGAAAGCTTCTTTCCTTTCTTCTGGTCTCTCTCTCTCTCTCTCTCTCTCTCGACTTGTCCTGGCATTTTTAATTTAGATAGACAGTTTATTATAACTATTTAATATCATTCCAAGTAAGGAAATATTTTGGTTATTGGCATGAATTTTATACTGTACAATGCCAGTTCGAAATACAAGCGCATTTAACCCCTATGTGAAATCACCAAAATGACACAATTTCTGTTTTGTAGTTCAGACATGGATATATATTTTCTTCTTGCTAGGGCAGTGGAAACACTGCAGAAAACTAACTTAACCATTATTATTTCACTTCTTGATACACACAAATTCCACCAATACTGTCTGAGTAAGAAAGGACTGAAAGGAAATGAAAATGTTTTCAGCATAGGTGCTTGTCTAATACAGGGAAGAAACACAAGAAAGAAAAGGTAGGATAGGGTTCCTTGGTCTTTTGTGTTTCTTAGAATGCCATTCCTTCTTTCTGTGTTCAAAGCAAGTTCTGGTTTCAGTGGAAACATGGCCTTTCAGAGCTATTAGCACCCCCACTTACTTAGCTGTAGGCATAACACACCTTGTATTAATTTGTTTTGTTTCACTGAACCCCGGCCCGTTGAGGGTCTACCAGAATTCTGTGCTCATGGGGCACCAAGAATGCTATATGTGAATGGGGCGGCAAGGTACAGTGGACAAGCATCTTGTGTCCTCTCTTGCTCACATGCATGCTCCATTGTCTCATCAACAGCACTACGAAACATGAGTTCAAAGATAAAATCGTTAGGCATTTCAAGGTGGCAGCAATGGAATATTAAACCAAGCATAGGATCTTTCTGAATGTGGAGTTCTGCATTATGCCCTGGGAATGGGAAGGGTGGGGGAGGAGGGGAGGCCTGTGGCAGCCTAGAGTGGGCATTCACAAAGATAGAGCTACCCAGGGTGTGCAGATGGATCTTAGGCCTCCTGAGGGCCTGGGCAATTTCCTTTCAGGACGCCACACCTAGGGTATTATTTGACACTGTGATGGCTTCAGTCAAGACCCCAGAGGTGGGCACTGACCTCTAGGGATGATGACATTTTCAGGAAAGGGTATGCCAGTAGTGGCAATGAGCGGGTGGCAAAATATTAGTCAAATAGAAGGTGAAAGATAGGATTGTGGAAGGCAGACCTACTAAACCATATTATAAACTAGTTGATTACTTGAGTACTTAGACTGATCAATGTAAACAAATCTTCCACACAAGTTTACTTAGAGTTACAGATAGCGATTCCCTTCTTCCCCAAGTGACAGATAGCTTGTCTATTTTGGAGTACAAAAGGGAAGGGAATGACCTTGTATAGTGAAAGCTGCTTTGTCCCCACAGTTCAAAATATTTATCACTCTCTGTGGATGAGCTGAAGGACGTCATGTCTATTCTTTCCCTTTATTTACAGTAGTCATGTGGCAGAAGCCTGGTTGTTCTCAAAATTACTCCGATAGGTATTTCCCAGTACATTTAAGTGTTTAGTTACATAACCATTATTCAAGAAGTGTACAGATTTTTGTGTCAGAAAGCAATTTTATTACACAGAAAGCCTGGCTTTGTCTAAAAAATTAAAGTAGCTTACTGCAGCTTTTCTACAAAATCCCATTTATCATAGCCTAAGAGAATGGTATAATGTTTATAAAGTGTTTACCTGAAACAGGCTACTTTGGTCAGAACTTGATAAATGATACTATTACCATTCTCCCTAGGAGAAAGCTCTTTGTTGTCTCATTAAGTTAAATGTGGGATCTCTGATTTTCATTTATAGGTGTCTCCCACTGCAAAAAAGCATTCAACTGATCTGCCTCTTAATGAACTTTACATACAGCTTCAATTGATTTTGACTGAAACTATCCTCTTCTTATTTTTTTTTTAATTTAAATTTATTTGAGAGAGAGAGCACGCGTGCACTCGCAGGTGGGCCAAGGGGCGGAGGGACAGAATCTTCAAGCAGACTCCCTGCTGATCATGACCTGAGCTGAAACCAAGAGTTGGATGCTTAACCCGCTGAGCCACCCAGGTGCCCCCCCTTCATAGTTTTTAAAAATATTTATTTGTTTATTTATTTAAGAGAGAGAGAGAGAGAGAGAGAGAGAGGGTGTGTGCACAGGGGAAGGGGCAGAAGGAGAGAATCTCAAGCAGACTTCCCGCTGAATGCCGAGCCCGATGCAGGGCCTGATCCCATGACCCATGAGACCATGACCTGAGCTGAAACTAAGAGTTGGCCGCTTAACCGAGCCACCCAGATGTCCCGCCCTTTATAATTTTTAACTACAGTCAATGCTCATTATTCTCAGATTCTGTGTGCACATTTAACTACTTGTTTCAATTTATTTGTCCCAAAGAGTATGAACTATCAACCAGATGTCAATCCATCAAGAACACAAGAAAGGCAAAATCAGTTGTCAGCGTTTTCACAGTCATTTGCCGACATGCAGAGTGGTGAAATATTTGTTGCCCTATGTGTATGTTCCCACTGAGGTTGAATGAGGCAGTACGCTGCCTTCTTGTTTCAACTCTCATGCTATAAACCAGTGTCTTTTCCATGGTCTATTTAGTGCCATGTTTTTTTGCCTTTTTTTCTCCTTTGTTGGTGATTTAGCTGTTTAAAATGGCCTCTAAGCATAATACGCAGGTAGCGTCCCTAAGTTTTAAAGATTTTATTTACTTATTTGAGAGAGAGAGTGAGAGAGGTATGATATGCCTTCCAGAGAAAATATGTTAGATAATCTTCCCTTAGCATGAGTTATAGTGCTTTTGGTCATGAATTAAATATTAACAAATCAACAATAGATATTAAATTAGGTGGCTCTAAAGAGAAACACACATAAAACAAAATTATACTGACTGGGTTGACACAACTGTTGTGTGTGCTGTGACCAGAGGCTTGCAGGAACCTAATCCTGTATTTACCCTAGAAGCAATGGCTCAGCAGTCACTAATTCAGTGTTCTTGGTGACTTTATAGAACAAAGCTACCATGGACAAAGAATCAACTGTACCTGAATGAATTCCTTCAGTGGAAAGTTATTTTATTTACAAATCAAATTACAATATGTTCTTTTAGAAACCATGTCTAAGAGAGCAATTATTTTCAATTAAGGGTGTACACATAGACACGTAGAAGCTTTACGTTAAAGAAGACCTTGGATGTTACCACCTCTCTGCAAGCCCGTCCTTCCCCCATCAATTCCTTTTATAGCATCCCTGACAGGTGGCCATTGTTTTCTGATTGAATGCTTCCAGTGATCCGGAGCTCACTTCACCGGGAAGTCCTGTCCACTGTGGCTCAGTTCCAATATTCAAAACTGTCCTTTCTTATGCTAAGCCAAGATCTTCCTCTTGGAAATTGCCCTCCTGATTAGATTTGAACTGCAGAGCAACAGGGAACAAATCTACTCTCTCCTTTGCATAAGAACCGTTTGTCAGATCTCTTTTCTGCAGGTTAAGTAGACCCAATTCCCTCAACTTTTCTTCAGAGGACAAGATTTCCACTTTTCCTGGATGTCTCTTCCAAATGAATCCTAATTTGTTACGTATGGTAGCTCTTTTTATGTGATATTTACATTTGAACACATAAGTTCAGAAATCCCGAGCTCAGCAGCACAGGTCTGGTACCCCTGTGACTTGAATGCTGTTTCGCTTTAACATAGTTTTTTGGTGGTTGCCCACACTGCATTAGGATCTGTAACTTATTGTCACAGTATCAGCTCAAGCTGAATCTCCCAAATCCTGGCCCTTTTCAAAGACTTTTTTTAAAAGATTTTATTTACTTATGAGAGAGAGAGAGAGAGGATGATGGGGGGGAGGAGGTAGAGAGAGAGGGAGGAGCAGACTCCCCGCTGAGCAGGGAGCCCAATGTGGGGCTCAATCCCAGGACCCTGAGATCATGACCTGAGCTGAAGGCAGATGCTTAATCCACTGAACCACCTAGGCGCCCTCAAATGATTTTTCTGAACAAAGATACTACACTTTATATTTACTGTACTTACATTTAACCTTAGTGTCATCTTTTTAAAAAAAAAACACATGATTTTGAATAGTTATTCTGTCATCTATCATTTTTGATCTCTTTGAGTTCTTAAATTTGGTACTTTAATTCAAAATATTGACAAAAATATTACTCAGGACTGGCCAAAAGGGAAAAAGAAAGTCTATATTGCTTTTTTTTGAGAACTCAAGACCTCAAGATTTGTGTCACTCCATTAGTCAGCACTGTTTGAGTCAACCTTTGTCTGCAATAATATAAACCCATATCTCTTCATCTCATCCAAAAGATGTTTTGACTTTTTGAAATGCCCAACACTTGTTCAGTAATGTAATAATCCTACCAAGAAAGGAAGTGGTATTTCTTTTTCTTTTTTCAGTGTTTATTTATTTGAAAGAGGGGCAGAGAGAACACAAGCAGAGGGAGGGGCAAAGGGATAGGGAGAGGGAGAAGCAGACCCCCTGCCCAACAGGGAGCCTGACTCGGGGCTCCATCCCAGGACCCTGAGATCATGACCATGAGCCAAAGTCAGACACATAATCGACTGAGCCACCCACACACCCCAGAAAGTGGTATTTCTTTGTAATGATTTACTTGAAAACGATCCATGACTCCTACTAATGGTTATATTTTCCCTAACACACTGTGTTCAGTGATTTATATTGTAAAATTTCCAGGGATTGGCATCAAGCTTTGTGGTCTGTATTTTTAAAATCTGTTTTTCCCTCCACCTTGCAAATCATGATATTGGCAGTTTATCTTAATAGGAAGATAATAATCAAATTGGGAAAAGATAAAACAAGTAGCCTAATGTGGGAATTTGAACTCAAATAGGTGAAGTGGGAGCTCCTGGGTGACTCCAGACTCACCCCTCACTCATCTAAGCATTCACCAAGACCACCTGATTCTGCCCCAAGAGTATCAGTTGTATTGTCATCTCCTTTCTGTGCCCAGTAGAGACACATTCCCTCCCTTTTTTTTCCTCTCATGCTTAAATCAGAGTTTGGATTGGGTTTTCCATCACTGTGACAGAATTCTGACTTACTCAGGAAAGGGTGGCTCTTAGAGGACATCAGAGTATTGTTATCAGATTAAGGATGCAGGGCAGAAAAAACAATGGATTCTCCAACCCCCCCCCCCCCCGTCTCCAATTTCTTGTTCATCTAACCTACCCTTCCCATATATGCCAGAATCATCAGTCTAAAATATTAGTTGTGGGGCACCTGGGTGGCTCAGGTCCTGATCTCCAGGTTCCAGGATTGAGCTCCATGTCGGGGGTCCCAGCTCAGTGGGGAGTCTGCTTCTCCCTCTTCCTCTCCCCCTGCTTGTGCTGTCTCTCTCAAATGAATAAATAAAATCTTAAAAAAATAAAATAAAATACTAGTTGTATTATCTACTAGTTGCATCGTCTCCTACCTCCTTTAGCATAAATCCAAAAGTTTGACATAAAATCAAGGCCTTCTCAGTCTGGCGCTAACTTGTCTTCATTCCCCTAGGCCTGTCAGATTTCTTCCATTTCTGAAGTGTGCCCCGCACATTCATGCCTTTGTACATTTTTTTTTTTTTTAATAGGCTCCACGCCTAGGGTGGAGCCAAATGTGGGGCTTGAACGCAAGACCCTGAGATCAAAGAGTCGGATGCTTAACTGACTGAGCTACCCAAGTGCTTGCCTTTGTATGTTCTGCTCTCTCATTCAGAAATCTTGTTCCTGATCCTTCCTGATGGAATCAAGCCCAGCTCAGATATTTTCTCTTCCAGTTGAACCCTTCCTGATGTTCTCATTAATTGTTCCTTCCAATAAGAGCAGGTAATTTGCATTTCTGCTCTGGAAGCACTCATCTCATGCTGCTTTATGGTGTACTTACTTGATCCTCTCCTGCATTACTCCACTACAATAGTGGCTTTCAGACTCTTTTAACAATAGCATAGTTTGTAGCAATAATGGGTGATAAGTAGAAATACATTTTACATTGTTATCCAATTGGCACACTTATATATACCTTATTTCATCAAGTTTAAGAAATACTTCTATGTTAATATTTCTGAAATCAGGATATAGTAATAGAGTATCATATTTTGATAAGAGATACTGTTTCCTTTTTTGTTGTTGTTTTCCCTTTCAAACAACAGTACATAAAGTAATGGTGTGTCATAATTTATGACATTTCAGATTTGTTGAAATATAGTACATAATGGAAACAAAAGTTTCACAAAACCATATTTACCCTTTATTGTGGGCAATACTCTAGTTTTTTGTTCTATTTCCTTAAGAAAAAAAATGCTGGTCATAATCCACCAAAGTCATTTCACTACTTACTACTGGATCAGAAACTGCAGTTTGAAAAACTGAGAATTGAGACTATTTACTGACATACAATAGGATTAAGAACTCAGACGGACTACAGTAACATGACTTTACAACTCCACTGTTTGCAAAAACATGACTTGAATTCCAAGAAATTCTTGCCCAAGAAGATGAAGTTGCAAATAACTTAATTGCAGTTTCAGGAACTTCCTCAAAGTCTTATTTATCTGAATAGACTACTGACTGACATAGCCTTCATCAGGATAAAGAGCCTGCTCCTCAACACAATTACTCTTGGGTTTATCAAACAACTGTTTACTCTTCTAGGCTTGCTTCAAAACTCTCCCCTCCCTGTAATCATCCTAAATGATTATATCACAAATTTAGTTCAATCTCAATCATGCTTTCATTGAAACACTTGTCTTAAACCAGATGCCCTGAATCTTCTAACTATTCTACACTTGACCTCCCTCTTTGAGATGCTACTAAGACTGTCAACATAGTGGTATCACTTGCTGTTGTAAGCAATAAACTTAGCTTTGTTTGATCAACGGGTTCTTTTGGTGGTCTTTGCTGGAAGTCAGGAGCTGACACTACATTATAAGCTCTCAAGGGAAAACGCAGTATTTATTTATTTTCCTCCTACCTCCTCCTGGCCGATGAAACACTGATGGACAAGGAACGAAAGGTGTCTCAAGAATCTGAGAGTATCCTATTGCAGGGACAGTAGAGATGTATAGTGGTCACAGGTAAGGAGCTCTTGCTGCAGAGAGGCTGCACCCACAAATTAGAAATCCTACAAGTTGGACCAGGCCTTCCCTTTCTCTTGGTTTTATCTACTCACTTTATCACACCTGGTACTCAGTTGGGATTGCTTTAAACATAAAAAATAGAAAACATTCAAGTTCCATCCCAACCACTTGACTTCAAGCTACTATGTGATCTTTAAAGTGGTTATTTGCCTCAAGCTTGAAGCTTGAAAATGTGTCTAATAATGGATAAGGGACTGCCAAACGTTTGGTTCTCATCATTGAAAAAATATGCTGACCCGCGTCTCTAATTTCATAAATACCTACATAAATTTCCCATAAACACTGGAAAGGCTCCTTGGACCCAATAAGCCGTGGTAAATAAAACAAGTTTGCTCTCATCCAAATGGTCCCAAGAAGGCACCAATCTACATTTCCCACTACATCTCACAGAACACCCCTTCCCAAATTCTACGATTCAGGCCTAGTCCCCGCTCAGCAACAAACCAGGTGCTCTCCTCCTTCCTGTCTTCGCTCTCACAGTTCCCTCCGCTCTCCCCCTCTCCCTCGCCCCCTCCGGTTATATTGGGCTCCTGATCCAGCTGAAAGGTCACCCGTGGCGACCTCACTTAGAAGACTTCCTCCGTCTCCTCAGGCAGAATTAATGACCTTCTTAGCATTTGGCCTCTAACAGCGTTTGCCTGGTACTTCGGCTGTTGCCTTCTAGCCAATCCATCTTCAGGCCCAGCCTTTCGTGTTCCCGGCCCATCTCTGGGCACATGGACGAAGGCTCATTCCTCTTGGATCGCCGGTGGCTTGCCAGTGTTAGGTGCGCAGTAACCCGCCCCCCCCCCCCGCAAGGAGTTTGGTCACTTTGAGCTGTAGTGCTGGGGTAAGGGCCCATCTGCCCACCTCCCCGCCAGCCCCCCCGCTCAGCCCACCCGAGACGGCTGACGAGACCGCGTGCCTCTCCAGCCGCCCCCGCAGCGCGCGGAGCCCAGTCACCAGCGTTGGAAATTCCGGCGCGTGCAGGCGCTCGGGGCCGGGCGGGGGCGGGGGAACCCGTGGAGTGAGCCTGTGACGCGAGGGGGCGTGGCGCAGGAGACCCCGCCCCCTCTCCCTCGCCCTCTCTCGCGGGTCGGGGTTACATGGCGGCGACTGCGGCAAAGCGAGAGCCTTGGAGACGCCGCTGCCGCCAGCACAGCCGGAGACCTGAGCCGACACTGGGGGCTGTCTGCGGGCCCCGCACTCCCTCGATGAACCGGAGAAGTCCCGTGAGTGTGTGTGTGTACGTGTGTGGGGCGCGCCCGCGGGGCGGCTCGGGAGGGCGCCGCGGCGGGCCCGGCGGCGGCGGCGGCGGAGCCGGCTCCCTCCTCCATTGTGTGTGACCCTCCGGCGGCCGCCGCTCAACAAAGGCGCTTTTGTTCCGTCTCCGGCCCGCCCGTCCGCCGGCCCGCCAGCTCGGGCCTGGCCGGCGCGTCCCCGCGCGGGCCGGCGGGCGGCGGGCCGGGGTCCCCGCGTGGGGCCGGCAGAGCGGCCGGCGCGCCCCTCCCACCCGGCACGCCCCTTGCCGGCCGCCGGGCCGGGCCGCACCCGCCAGCCCCGGGGCCCAGCCGCTCGGCTGCGGCACGGCCACCAGCGCCGGGCTCCGCGGGTTCGAAGCCCGCCCCAGCCGGCGGGCTAGGGGCGGCGGCCGGGAGGGGCGGCCCGGGGAGCGTGAGGTGGCGCGGAGTCTCGCCTTCCTGGCACGCTGCCTTCGAAATGCTCCCGCGTCTCCTCCCCCATCCCACTCCGGTGACTCGGTCTCAGCTGACTCCGGCCGGGCAAAGTCTCCAGTGGACTCGGCGAATTGCGTAGCGCACCACTCACCCGGCTGGTCTCAGAGCCCCGGAGTCCTCTGTCCAAGTTTTGAGTTCTAGCCGTAAATGAGGTAAAGAAAACTTGTCTGGGCCGGAATTCCTAATTTCTTTCCTCCCCCGGTTCCCCCCACCCTGCTGCAGCCTTTTCTTTGCTGCATTCGGGACGTTAAGCGTTGGTTTGTGAAAGTACACAAATGGAAACTTGTTTTGTCAGTTCACTAAAAAGGGCCTCTTCGCTTCGCGGTGCGTTTTTATCTGACTTGGTGAGGTGCGTTGAAAAGTAAAGGTCTTTTGGCCGCCTTTTGTTCCTTGGCTTAGTATTTGCAGGTGTTATGTGGGAGCTCTGTGAAGCAGGATCTTTTTGATTCCTTTCCTGTTTCATTTTTTCTTTTGCTTGCTCATTGGCAAAGGTCCAGTGAAGTGGTGGAATTAGAAGCCTTACTGCATTTGCAGCAAAATTCCTGTTGTTTTCTTCAATGCTAAAAATGTTCTTAGAAGTCAGTATTAACTTTTTTTTTTAACGATATAAGATGATTTGTCAAGGGAAAAAAAATTAACGGGGACAAAATGGAGCTCAAACAGGTCCAGAGTAATTTTCTGATTGCTTGATTCTTCTAGCCTTGTTATTTTTTAAGGTTCTGATGGACATATTCACTCTCTTCAACCTTGGGAAACTGAGGTGGAAACAGTAATTTGACTAGAAGAATGTAGGGTCCTGTCCAAACAGGGCCTGGCCCTGAAACAGAACTACGTCTGGAGTTTCTTCTTAGAGATGTCAGATTTTAATGTTTGAAAATAATATTGAATTGGGTGGAAGAATCTCTAACATCTCTAACGAGTAGTTGTTCAAACACGTTTATGAAGGGCTTGCTTGCTATGTGCCAGAGAGTGTAAAGTCCTTTCACATATATATGTTACATCACTTAATAAGAATTGCCTGGTGAAACTTGTCAAATTGCTTATTGGTGTTCTAAATTCAGTAATTGCAGTCATCTAGGAAATGTGCCAGATTTTAGCAGGACATGTTTTATTATTTAGGTATTACTGTTCAAGAAAAAAAATAAACTGGGAAACAGAATTGTTTATAAAAACCTTTATATATGACCGTATTTTGGAGTTTGGTTACTTGCAAAGGAGGATTAAATGTAGTGTTTGGCTACTTTTTGTGATTAAGAAGGAATCTAAAGATTGATTTGAAGATGGGTTAATTTTCTAATAGATACAGCACATGTTCTGATGACAAGTGTTAGTACTAAATGTGTTGCAGTGTTTTTGCATAAGTTCATTTAAACATCATGAGAATTCATAACTGACAAAATAGTGAGGTTTGCTGACTCAGGGTACATTACTGAAGGGGATGGGGTCTGGTAGGAGGAAGCTTAGAAGTGCTGCAAGTTTTGAGTTGGGTGATGACTCATACTGCCCACGGACTGCTACGTGGCCCTTTTTTTTTTATGCACTGTATTTTTTTAAATGATAGGGCTAAAATGTTTCTGTCCACATTATAATTCTCTCTCAAGAGGAGCCACAGTTTCTCAAAGAGTAATGGCTTCTTAAATTGCATTTTAAAAGGAGATCAGATATCCTACAGGTGGAATTTTATAACATTTGTTGAGAGGAGGTAAAATAATTGCTGGTCAGTTGCTACAATTAAATGTTTCATACTAGCAGTTCTTGCCTTATTAAGAAAGATTTGTTACAGATTATTTATAAAAGAATTTTATGGTGTGAGAAATTAGCCTTATGTTCTCATTGGTAATGTAAAAGTTATCTTTATAATATCTAGAAATTTAAGTGTTGTATACGTGTAGAAGTATTAATCAGATATGACTCTGAACATGAGCATTTCACTCTGACAGAATTATATAATAGTGCATTTACCTGATCTGTATGAATTTATATATGAATTTACGATATATATGAATTTTCTGTTTTACAAAAGACAACTTGAAGTAGGTATTGTTATAGGCACTTTTCCATCAGTCTTTTTTTTTTAAGATTTAAAAAATTTTTTATTTGTAAGTAATCTCTACACCCATCGTGGGGCTCGAACCCACAGCCCTGAGATCGAGTCACGTGTTCCACCGACTGAGCCAGCCAAGCGCCCCTCATCAGTCTTTTTTAAAGATAGGCAGAATGTATGGTTCCAAATTTAGGACCCACACTGAAATTTGGTAATAAGATACTGAGAATAGCAGTTTGTTTTTAAAGTGAGAAGAAAAAAACTCCCCATCCCTTAGGTTTTCTTTGTATACTATTTATCTTCTCAAAGTGATTTATTTGAAGAGTTTTGTAGGTAGTAAAGTGTATTGTTAATGTGAATTAAATCTTTGGAAAGATTTTGGAAGAGCCTGACATTTATACAGGACTTTAATGAAGTTTAATTTAAACTTTAAAATATATTTCCTACTAAAATAAATATAAAAATACAAATATAAAAAAGTGT
Organism: Eumetopias jubatus; assembly: GCF_037043125.1. Classification (NCBI taxonomy): domain Eukaryota; kingdom Metazoa; phylum Chordata; class Mammalia; order Carnivora; family Otariidae; genus Eumetopias; species Eumetopias jubatus. The sequence continues at coordinate 93,060,606 of NW_028274813.1, forward strand.
AGATTTTCAAAACATCCAAACACCTAGAAGTTGAACATGTATTTCTAGGTTTTTGGTTTTTTTTTTTTAAGATTTTATTTATTTGAGAGCGCAAAGATGGGGGGGTTGGGGAGGGAGCACAGAGGGAGAGGGAGAGGGAGAAGCAGGCTCGATCTGAGGACCCTGGGATCATGACCTGAGGCAAAGGCAGATGCTTAAGCATCTGAGCCACTCAGGTGCCCTCCAGTTTTTTGTTTGTTTGTTTAAGAGTGTAAGTAATTACCTGTCGTGCATAATTTAGAATTTATGAACAAACTGGATATTTTAGCCTGTCTCCTTTCTATGAGGTACTGCCTTATGAAATGGTGAGCCACACCACTGCTGTCCACTTCATTGTTTGCATTGCCCGTTTGAACCGTGTATGATCTAGGGCCCCTATTAAAATAGAAAGATTGCCCAAAGGTAAGTTCTTTGTGGCATCATTGGCTGCCCCATGTCAGCTCCTTCAGCCTGTTTTGTGGACTGTTACTCTGTAGCCTGTTAGTGGTATGGGGATTTTGGTCAGTTTTATTGCTCAGAGCCCTGACTGAAACTTTACAAAAACAAAACAACAATAATGTTATTGTAGTTAATGGCTTTTTCTGGGGACTCGCTTTTCATGTGGAGCTGATGCTTTTAAGGTAACAGTAATGTAGTACAGGCTGAGTCCAACATTGTTTTTTTCTTCTGTGAGCTGTGTATTTAGAAAATATAGGGCGCCCCTCTGGTGGTTCTTAATGGCTTGTCTTTCATACATGTCTTTTAAATCCATTTCTGAAAACTTGTACAGAGATTGCATATTTATATGGCAAATCACATTTTTCCATTGATTTTCATTTAAATTTAGTATGTCTTTTCATAGAAAAAAATGGTAGCACAAATATTGTTTGTTAGAATCCTAGCATTTACTTCAGGGAAGAAACTTCTTCAGAAAGTGAAATCTCTGCATTTAATTCTGTACAAACTATAAAATGTTAGTGTTTACAGAAGGGTCATGACCATTATCTTGCCCCAGTTGCTTGAGGAAACTGAGGCCCAGAGAGAACTAAGATCTTAGTACTCAAAGTGTGATTGCTGGACCAGCAGTACTAACATCACCTAAGATTTTGTTAGTGCAGAATTCTTGACCCCCTCCCAAGACCTACTGAATTAGAATCTGCATTTTCACAGGATTCTCAGGTGATTCAAATGCACATTCATTTCTAGAAACACTGTTAAATGATGCCTACATTTGTTGCTCAGCTGGTTAGTGACTGATTTGGAAAACTCAGGTCTTCTAAGTTACTCCTTTTAGTGGCTCTCCTGAAAAAAGTCAAAAGGAAAATTGAAGGTCTAATTAATCATTGTTCAATAGAACTTTCTGTGATGATGGAAGTACTCTATTCTTTGTTCATTGAAGTAGCCAGCTAGCCACCTGTGACTATTGAGCACTTAACCGTGGCTAGTGCACCTGAGGAACTGAATTTTTAACTTAATTTTAATTATTTTTAAATAGCTGCAAGTAGCTAGTGGCTACCATATTGGACAGCTCAGATCTAGTTGATTTATATCAAAATGAAATTTAAAATAAGCTGTAATTTAATAACTGATTAGGCTCAGTTTAATAATTTCCTCCTTCAATTACAAATTGGAGAGATGGTCGGTTTCTAACTGCCTACTTTTTCAGTATGCCCAGATAGGATTTTTTTTTTTTTGGCCCAGATATGATTTTAGTAGTTATTATAAAGCACTGCCAGTTTTCTGATTGATACTCTTGTATTCAGTAAAGTAGATAATCTAAGTTGCAAGAATGTGTGTTTTCCTGTTTGTCTTAATAAAGGTATTTTCACTTGGATTTAAAAAAAATTAAAAATAGTTGTTAAATAAATGTTCCTTAATTATCTTGATAGCATGGAGGGGACAGTTTTTACCTCTGGCCTACTACTTCCGGGCTCATTGGTACTTGTTAGCTGCCAGATTGATCTGCTACTTTTTTAAAAATATTTTTACTGTTTTTTTTTTTAAGATTTTTATTTATTTGAGAGAGAG